>NC_045970.1:17676426-17976426 GCF_010909765.2 Amblyraja radiata
GAGATATGGGGTGCAAATCTGATCCAGTAGATGTGCATCTGACGTGGAACAAAATGTTAAAGTCCAGCGTGGGTGGGTAGATGGTGACCACATTCCCCATGTCAATGGGAATTCCTAAGGCCTGGATGTGCATCCCTTGGAGGGAAGGTCTTGGGTTACTTTTCTGAAGCAATGTTTTCGAATGGGACTGGAAAGGGGTTCAATCTGAAGAAGGGTCTCGATCTGAAACGTCACCCATTCCTTCTCTCCAGAGATGCTGCCTGTCTCGCTGAGTTACTCCAGCATTTTGTGTCTATCTTTGGTTTTCAAATGGGAGCTGGCCTACGTTTTATTCAGTGGCTCAGCTGAACTTCAGTGGGGTTGAAGAGTGATGATGGCGACGATAAGGGAAGTAAATGTGGCCAAGCGGAAAGGTGCCTCTCTGTGAGGGATGGAACTACAGATGCTGGTTTACACTGAAGATATAGACACAAAATGCTGGATAGTTACTCAGCGGGACAGACAGCATCTCTGGAGAAAAAGAATGGGTGGCGTTTCAGGCCAACGTCTCTGCCATGCAACAGCAGGTCAAGTCGGAGTAGGGCATTCGCTATTCATAAACCACCACAATTCTGGTGGCTTTCTCAGTCTGTATAAGTGACCTTCCCACCAGGATAGGGTAGGTGTCCCTGCCTGGGCCTGCAGTGGATAGAGGGTTGGCTGGTTGAGCAGGCATCCAGTAATTTTGGAGTCTTACATCCCCGCATTACAACTATTCTTTTTTATTTCTTAAATCTATTTACACTATTGCAGCCTACTTATTATGAGAACGGCTTTGCCTTTTTTTTGAAACACTTCCCTTTTGTTGAGGTAGAATTTCACAGCTCATTCAGTGCAACCATATAATTACAGCTGCATCAATTAAAGTTATTTCTTTCCAAAGCCTACTTGATGTGCCCTCAAAATTTAACTAATCTCTGCTAATAAGAAAAATCATGGGACTGTTAAATGAAATTGTTGTATTACGAAACCATACCATTGCAGCTGTAAAACCTCTCTTCCTCAAGTATAATTTCTTGTAAAGATTTTAGTACGTGAAATCCATCATGGTAAGAAAAAAATCATTCTCTGTCTGTCAAAATATGTTATAATTATTTTTAAATTGAGGCAGGGAAGTAACCAGAAAGAAAAAATTCTGACCTGGTCTGGCAGGAGTTTGTTGCTTGAAGGTAAGTCCTTGCTATAATATTGAAGCAAAGTTCTCAAATAAGCAAGAAACAGATTTATTGATTTTGTAAAGTCTGGGTGAGGGAAAAAAAAAGAAAAAAAGAACTGCTCTTTGCCCGTAATGTCCAAATGACATCCCATGTGGCTAGCTTAATGGTGGGGGAGGGGTGGTGGGCAGGTGCCTACCCCATCTCATGGCTAGAACTGCCCTAAGGCTAGGGCTAATGGTATTGGCTCAGTCTGCTGTAAGTCGGTCTATCCTAATAGCAAACTTTCTATGTGCCAGCAGACAGACAGATATTGATTGGTCCAAATGCCCTTGAGTTGACAACATCTGAAATTAAAATCCACAAGCATAGCTCAACTTTTTTTCAAGTTGTATGTGTTTTTTTTCCTTGAAGTTGATTATGAAACTTGGCTCGGAAAGAAAAGCCGGGGACAGGCGTTAATTGGAAATGTGCTATTTTTGTTCTGCATTCATACTCATCCTTTTTTGTTGTTGCATATGCTGCATTTGTGGTTACATTTGTTGAAGCAGGAGCTGAAATGTGTAAAGCTTGTGGTGTATTGAAGTGAATGTGGAGTACAATGTGCTAACTTGCACGTGGAATCACTTGCGTCAATAAGAGGGTTTTTTGTTTCCATGTGTTATCTGTTTATGTACCCATCCAGTTTATAGTGGAGTAATAAAAATGCAGCAAGCAATTAATAGTTGTTCCAATGTTTCTTTTTTATAATCTCCCTTGCAGAGATTAATACTGTTGTCACATTCAAACATGATTATAAAAATCTTCAGTAATACTTACATTGCTTGGTCCTTGATAAAATTATATCTAATTGAAAGCCATTTCTTTTTGAAGCCTCATTAAGTTTGAGTTTATTGTTTCAAGGAAAGTATGGTCCTGACATATTAACTTTGATCTGAAAATCTGACACTGAAGTATACGAGGATACGTACTGTGATGATACATCCTTGTGTTGTGGAAACAATGCAAGCAGAAAATGAACACTAACTGAAGTTGTTTACGGAGTGGAATGACATATTTGTGTCCCGCTCCACTTAAATATATATATTTTACTGTTTTTGTGACAGTATTTAGCATATTCTTAATAATGTAAGAAATAAAAAAATAATAATTTTGTCAAATGTTGTATGACAAATAGACAATAGGTGCAGGAGTAGATCATTCGGCCCTTCGAGCCAGCACCGCAATTGGAATTGACATTGCAATTGGAATTTTCATGGACTCGTTAAGGTATTACGACAGCCAGAGTGAATATACAGGTACCGATGATGTACAGTACCTGAAGTGTGAATGACAGCATCAAATCTCACTTTGAGTGAGAAAGTCTGCCTTTCAAACACCAAAAAGCGTGTTTGAGTGGTTACATGAATACTGGATCACAATATTCCTTGCAGAAATCAGTCTCAAGAAGGGTCCAAACCCAAATCATGGTCTGTGCATTTCCCTCCACAGATGCCGCATGATCCATCAAGTACATCCAGGACTTTGAATTTTGATCAGGATTCCAGCCTCTGTCTCCAGTCCCTTCGGACTCTATTCTTTGCAGACATGTCCTTGTTGTGATTTGAAGTAGAATATTTGTCGAGAAGTTCAGCCCTGATTGCGTGTGCGATACACATTCACATCTATGCATTGTTTGCAACTCTCTCTCCATCAAAGCCAACAGGGAAAAGTTTGAAGGTAGCGAGCGAGATACCAATATGACCATACACGATATTTATCTTTGTAAATGAGGCGGAATTTCCAGGTAATGAGGAAAATAAAGTGTTTGATGCCTCAAAATTCATCTCCAAAATTCATTGAATTCAAATCAATGAATACATTTCCGAGGCAGGGTACAATATACTGATGGTGCAGTGTTTAGCTGGGGTGAATTCCAAGACAATTTGCTTCCTTTTTTATTGACTTTGATGCTGACGTGGGCCACCTTTCCACTAAAAACCATAATGAAGTTGAACCCTCTTCATGTGGGTTGGGGAGATGGCGGTATAATGGGAACGCCTGATTATTCAGTTTAAGATTTGTGAATTGTGGCTGCAGGTTGCTGCTTTTAGAGTTACAGTATTTACTCCCTCTTCTACACTGGCTTTGCCAGAAAAGGTCATACTGTTTTTGTATGAGTTTTCGTTAAACCCAAACTTTTTTACTTATTGGCGAGGAACTTTTGATCACTTGCCAGAGGCATTTTTGTTCTTCTCTCGCTTTCTAGTTTTGGTATCAGACTGTATCGTGAAATATGTAGTACTTCAAAGAAGAAGAAAAATCTACAGAAGGGAAAATGATAAAGGGGAGAGAGCGAAAATAAGTTGACGTTGGTATGTAACAGCTAAGTGTTTTATTTTACAGTGCAATGTGAATTGCTCATTTCCAAATCCTTTTATTTAACTACTAATCTCACCTATTGGTAATACGATAACTCAGACCAAGCTGTAATAACTTATGCCATCTAAAATGGATATATTTAACCAATAGTTGTGTTCTCAAGGAAATCAAAAATACCAAGAACAAACAGAGCTTATTATATTGGGAGTAGTGAGAGGAGGGGCAGGAAACGGAAATGGTCTTAAATAATTAGTTTGAAATAATCGATGCTTGTTCCTACACATACCTCCCCTTCGCGTTTTATAAGGCTTTAAATTTTTACAAGATACCAAACCATATGTACCTGGCACAAATATATAACGTGTAGGAAAGAACTGCAGATGTTGGTTTAAATCGAAGGTAGACACAACATGCTGGAGTAACTCAGCAGGACAGGCAGCATCTGTGGAGAGAAGGAATTGGTGATATTTCGGGTCAAGACCCTTCTTCAGACAAATATATAATGGTCGGCTTTATTGCTACCTCTGACCCCCTCTCCCCCGCACCTCCACCCCGAAGAAGAGCAAGGCATGTTAGGGGTTAAACTAGAGGAAGTATCCTGATCTTATGCCAGCTGATCTTTAAACTCTTGTCTTTCAGAAGCTGTGTGAAGACCTTTCTAAACGAGGGCCTCACTGAAATACAAAGGTTCAATTTAATGACGGATTTCAGCCCCGTAATAACATCACCTGCAGATTCGGTGCCTGTGCCTGGGTTAGCAGGGACCGGGCTCCTCAGAGCAGCAGGGCCAGTAGGGGGTCAATAAGGCAAGTCAGTTTTCATTTTTAACAGTCTCCTTGTGGGTCGGGGAGAGCAGGATTGTTCCTCTGGGTCCCACAAGGAAACCTTGAACCTCTCCTGCCCAAGGCATCCCCGTCTCCTGACCACAGCCATGACCTGCCTCCTCCAAGCACTGACCTGACAGCCATGGGACTGTTCCCATAGGTCCCTGGCAATGGTTTGCTGCAGAGCTCACCACTCCCATCCTTCCTACTAGCCTGCACATCATTCCCGTCAGCCGGCTAGAAACCACTCCTTCAGTGCAAGAAGGGCTCTGGTGTTAAATAGGCCTTGGGCTTCAGGCCAGTGAGCCTCCTTCTCACCCCCACTGACCTTGTCCACTACCCCCCTAGACACTCTCCTGCCCCAGGTTGCAAAGCATATCATGTTTTGTAATGTACCAAGACAGTTTTTGGCTTTTTTAAAAATTATTTATTGGCCAGAATACTATTTTTGGTTCATGCAATTTCCAGATGTAGTTTGTGAAAACAGTGCCGTTTATTGTATTAGAGGATCTGTGTTCTTTTACAATGCTTTATTGTAATAAAAATCCTTGCCAGATTTGATTTCTGCCACGCAGCATACATGATGGGGAGGCAAAATAACTCCAAGATATTTTACAATAACTGCAACTGACACCGTTTATGTGGAGAATGCTCGAAAAGTTTTTATGTGAATTTTAGTTAAAAGTCTCTTAAGCAGGGCTGTCAGCTTTAAATTTTCTTTTACCTTTCTCGTTTTATCGTACTCCTCTGTCGAACCTGTTCCAGCATGTTAAAACAATATCACATCTTTAATCTTGAGAACTGGAGTTTCTAAAGGTCATAATTAACACATCAGTGAATTTCAAAAGCCTATGCCCATCCTTAATGTGGAATTTAAAAAAAATTAAAGAGGCTATAAAATTAAACCCAAGATAATAAAAGAGAATATCTAAATGGTGTAAAGATGGTTAAATGCAGCACAATGTATTACAATGATGATATGTTGCATCAAACCCTACTATCTTTATTACTGACAATACAGTAATGGGCACATATGATGTCAATTGCTAATAAAGATTCATTTTTATTCTTATGCCTCGTGCCTGTTTATCAACACAGTAATAAATATGTAAAAAGGTACATGTATCAGTATATCATTATGTAGATGATGATATTCACACAGTATTTCATCTTGTGGATAAAGCAGTGCCTTGAATTCATAAACAACAAACCCGAAGCAACAATATTACCGGAATGCACTGGTTTTAACTGTGAAAACACAAACTGAAAATATTTCAGGTTTGCCCCTCTGCCAAACAAAGGCTTTGTAGCAAAAAAATACAGTCAAAATACAGTGTTCACAGTATGCAAACTTCTCTCACTCTTCGTTCACCTCTATGCTCAGCTGATTTGAAAATGAATGGGAAACTAATTATCCTGTGCTGTGAGAAGTTGTGACCAAGAAAAACAACATTTATTCCACAGAACACATCTTTAAAACATGGCACTGGAAGCATGCTGTTCATCGGCAAGTTGTGCACTTCAGATTAGGAGGGGAAAAGGAATCATGCAACTTTTAAATGCAAGTTAGTGGAGATTACTTATTTCAACCTGATTTGCTTTGCACTAAGATGTTGCAGTAGTTTGTACAGATACCTTAGGGGAATTAATCCTTTCTGCTCCAAATCATTGTACAATAGTTAGCATTTAAAGATATCGTGGATTATATTGCATCCTGAACACATTGGACATCTTCCTTTATGATGAGGCGGAAATATGCATTCGCGAAGCCTTAAATGTATATTTTCATGCCTCTAATAGACACACAAAGGACCTGTGCAAGATATCTTAAGAGTAGTCAACTCTATTTGGTCTAATCAACTTGGAGTATGTACCAGAGCACCGAGGGATTGGCAAGAGAGTCGGGAACAGCGTTTAGCACTTTACTGACCTTGAGTCCACCTTTTATAAACTCCTTATGGAACAAAGATTTTTTTCCAGCTATTTTCAAGTGATTTTTTTTCCCCTCATTTTCTCTGGAGGATGTAGCACTTGATTGACCAAAGATGTGAGGCCAAATTTACTCAGAGGAAAAAGGATTGTATAAAATTTGCTAGCGGCCACAGCCATGAGAAAAGATGTACTGTTTGGGATCTCAGATTTGGTCAAATGCAAATTCTGTGGAATTAGTAATGCTTCAAGTTTGGCTGGGATGCGTACTTTAAATCAAATATATCTCACCGCAATGCATGTTGAAAGGAAAATTAAAAGAAATATGTTTCATTGACGATATTATTAAAAATCTATCTTGACTATTAATATTTTATTAATATTCTACTTTTCATCATTATTTTTGAATGGCTTTTCCTTCTTTAGTAATATCTTGTTTTCATTCTTTATGTCTGCAGTTCTTACCCACCACCAAAGAGTTATTGTTTGAGGAATTATTTCTACCAAATCATCCAATGAAAATGGCAAAATATTCCAGAATCTGGAAAATAAACAGATAAATAATGTGGAGGATATTATTAGAGTCAGTTCCTACTATCTACCATGACTCGGCAGCTAACATTATTTGAATACAACATAACATTCATATAGTTATATGCAATTTTAATTTATAGAGAGCATCATTAAAAAGTTTGGACTGTCATTTGATTTATATATATATAGTGGTAGGTGCCATTTTAATTGTCATAGAATATAGAAGAGTACAGCACAAGAACTGGCCCTTTGGCCAACAATGTCTGTGCTGAACGTAATGCCAAGTCCATTACCTATCTACCACCACATAACCCGCATCTCTCCATATCCATGCGCCTGTCCAAAACTATTTTAGATGTCACTAACGTATCTGCTTCAACCACCATCCCTGGATAGCATGTTGCAGGCACTCACCACCCTCTGTGAAAAAACTTGCCCAGCACATCTCCTTTAATCTTTTCTCCTCTCACCTTAAAAGTATGACCTCTAGTATTTGATTTTTCTAACCTGGGAAAAGGATTCTGACTATCTACCCTATCAATACCTCTGAAATGTTATATACCTCTACAAGTCCCCACACAACCTCCAGTATTCCAGAGAAAACAAGAGGGAGTACAGAGAAGGTTCACTAGACTGATTCCTGGGATGTCAGGACTTTCATATGAAGAAAGACTGGATAGACTCGGCTTGTACTCGCTAGAATTTAGAAGATTGAGGGGGGATCTTATAGAAACATACAAAATTCTTAAGGGGTTGGACAGGCTAGATGCAGGAAGATTGTTCCCGATGTTGGGGAAGTCCAGAACAAGGGATCACAGTTTAAGGATAAGGGGGAAATCTTTTAGGACCGAGATGAGGAAAACATTTTTCACACAGAGAGTGGTGAATCTCTGGAATTCTCTGCCGCAGAAGGTAGTTGAGGCCAGTTCATTGGCTATATTTAAGAGGGAGTTAGATGTGGCCCTTGTGGCTAAAGGGATCAGGGGGTATGGAGAGAAGGCAGGTACAGGATACTGAGTTGGATGATCAGCCATGATCATATTGAATGGCGGTGCAGGCTCGAAGGGCCGAATGGCCTACTCCTGCACCTATTTTCTATGTTTCTAATCCTAATCTGTCAATCTTTCCCTGTAGATAATACCCCCAAATCCAGGGATCATTCTGTTAAACCTCCTCTGCACCCTTTCCAAAGCCTCCACAACCTTCCTGTAAAGAGGCGACCAGAACTGCACACAATACTCCTAATGTGGCCTAACCAAAGTCCTATAAAGCTCCATGACAAATTGGCAATTATTTTGATCTCAACAATCTTGGTTAAATTTCCCAATAGTTACAGAATATTACACCAAAATAAGGGCGGCACAGTGGTGCACCGGTAGAATTACTGCCTTATACTGCCAGAGACTCAGATTCGATTCTGGCTACGGGTGCTGTCTGTATGGAGTTTATTCCTTCTCCCCGTGACCTGCGTGGGGTTTCTCCGGGTGCTCTGGTTTCCAACCACATTCCAAAGACATACAGGTTTGTAGGCTATTGGGCTTGGTAAAATTGTAAATTGTCCCTGGTGCGTGTAGGATAGTGTGAGTGTGTGGGGATCGCTGCTCGACCCAGACTCGGTGGGCCAAAGAGCCTGTCTCCGCGCTGTATGTCTAATTCAAGACACATTTTATCAATACATTACACTGTAAATCAATGACGAAAGAAATCCTAGTTTGAATAATGCATGATTTTAATCAATTAGTTTCATGTCCAATGGAAAACTATTACAAGCGGAAGGATTTTTTAATAGGTAAAAGGAATTAGGAATTTATTTATGTTTTCCACACAGTCGGTTTTACATTGGACTGTTTATAAATTCAAAGCCAAATTTACTTTAGCAAGCGTAGCTAAACATAATGCTCTCAGTGGCAAAGCGCAACAGACAATGTCATATTGCACTATGGAGAAATGGCACTGAGGTTTGATCCATTCATGTGCTGCCTTAAGGGCCAGTCCCACTTGGCCATCATTCTCGCGCCATTTGCACAACCTGCTAGCGTGTGGGCAGCGTGTGGGTAGTGTGTAGGTAGTGTGTTGTCGTGTGTTTGTAGCATGTGGGTAACGTGTGGGTAGCACGCGGTAGCGCGGGACGGGCGCATGGAGTTGTGTGGGGGAGTGTGGAGTAGCGTGGAGGAGTGTGGAGTAGCGTGGAGGAGTGTGGACTTCGTCCGGCTCTAAATCTTCGTGCGCCACCGGCCTGTCGCATAACTGACGTCCAAAGTGGGACAGGCCCAAGTACCTGGCCCGGCGCAACGTCTCACCTCCAACAGCAGCAGCAGCAGACAAATGATCGTCAAACTCGGCCTGGAGCTCACGGCCGTTGCGGATCTGGATCCGCCCCGACTACTACTCCCAGAGCGGGGCCAAGACGATTGGAGATAGACACGAAATCCTGGAGTAACTCAGCGGGACCGGCAGCATCTCTGGAGCGAAGCAATGGGTGACGTTTCGGGTCGAGACCCCTCTTCAGACTGAAGAAGAGTCTCGACCCGAAACATCATCCATTCCTTCTCTCCAGAGATGCTGCCGGTCCCGCTGAGTTACTCCTGCATTTTGTGTCTATCTTCAAATGATGTCACACGCTCCAGACGGCTGTGCGGACGCATGATGACGCACGCGACCGTCGCGCGTCAGTCACTACCGGCCTGTGGCGTAAATGACAGCCAAGTGGGACAGGCCCTTTAGTCAAACATTAAGGCGGGGCCAGGCATTACAATAAAGGCAAATAGAGAGGCTAAGTCACCAGGAGAGTTGATGGGACCGGTCTCACTCAGAACATATAGACTAGCTCAAAGAAGTATTGAATTAAACCTATTGAATGGTCCAGGTAGAATGGGGGTAGGAGTGGAAATTTAAAAGTATGTCTTCACCTAAGAAATATTTACTCAAAGTGCTGGGGTAACTCAGTGGGTCAGGCAGCATCTCGGGAGAACATGGATAGGTGACATTTTGAGTCGAGACTTTCTTCAAACTGATTATTGGGGAGGGGAGGGGAGGGGAGAAGGAAGGTGGGAGGGGAGAGGCAGGACAAAGAGTGGAGGGTAACAGGTGATCACAGAGGAGGGAGGTTGATAGGCAGGTGGTTGGAACAAAGGCCAGAGACAAAAGCAGAAGGTTCGAGATAGGAATGAGGAGTTTGCGAACAGTGAGGCCAGAGGGAGGAAAAGCATGGAGAGTTAAAGGGAGGAAATGGGTGTGATTGCAGGTGGGGTGTCTGGGAGTGGAGAGGGGAAAAGGGGAGAGTATGGGGGAGAAAAGGAGGGGGGATTTGTGGGAAGGTTAGTTACCGGTGACCTAAACTCGGAGAATTCAGTGGTCATATAGTGGGGTTGTAAACTACCCAACATTTACTCAAAGTCTTTCTTTTATTATAGTGATGCAGCGTGGAAACAGGCTCTTCGGCCCACCGAGTCCACACGACCATTCACACTAGTTATCCCACTATACACTAGGGGGAATTTACAGAGGCCAATTAGAAACATATAAAATGCTTAAAGGATTGGACAGGCTAGATGCAGGAAAAAAAATTTCGATGTTGGGGGAGTCCAGAACCAGGAATCATAGTTTAAGAATAAGGGGTAGGATATTTAGGACTGAAATGAGGAAAACATTCTTCACCCAGTGAGTTGTGAATCTGTGGAATTCTCTGCCACAGAAGGCAGTGGAGGCTAATTCACTGGATGTTTTGAAGAGAGAGTTAGATTTAGCTTTTAGGGCTAAAGGAATCAAGGGATATAGGGGAAAAAGCAGGATTGGGGTACTGATTTTAGATGGTCAGCCATGATCATATTGAATGGCGGTGCAGACTCGGGGCCGAATGGCCTACTCCTGCACCTATTTTTCGATGTTTCTAAGTTTCTAATTAATCTACAAACCTGGACATCTTTGGGATGTGGGAGGAAACCAGAGCACCCGAAGGAAATCCACGTGGTCACAGGGAGAACGAGCAAACTCCACACAGACAGTATTGTACCCAGGTCTCTGGCGCTGTGATGCAGCAACTTTACACTTCTTTCTTGTCACCATTCGTCAGTGTGGTTCTCCGTCCTGCACAACTATGTTTAAATAGTGTACATGGCAGATTCAAGAGGTCAATGATTATCTTGCACGACTATGGAGTCAGAAACAATAGGCATGTACTATGTCCAATGTTAAGTTGATAGCGTATTAACAGTTTCACTTGCATTTACTCCAATTACAGACTGAATAGTTTGTGTGACTTTCATTAAAGTAGAATTCAGAAGAAATAAAACATTTTAAAGGCTCTGATTGAGACCAGAAATACCTGGCATGTTTCTCAAAGAAGTGAACCTCAATGAATCAAGGGAAAAAATGGCACTGTTGTTACAATTTCTTCACACAGCTAAGAACTTCATTAGTAAAGTATCAGGTTGGAAGGAATTCAATGAGATTGAACTTTGTTCTCAGCTGTGATTTACACCTGCTGATTCCAACAATTTTAATTTCAAAATTAAGGATGTAAATGTTGCAGGAATGTTTAAATACTTTTGGTGTGCTAGATCTTGCATGTAAAATCCACCCAGCCTGTTCAGAGATAAAACAGATGATAATTAGTGACAAAATGTAATGTTTCATCAGGAATATTTTGAATAATCCAATTTATCTTTGTCACATATGCAGCACATTTCTTTTCTTTGGAGACTCTTTGTTCTTTAATATAATATTCAAATCTAATTAAACCAGCAGTCAATTGGTTTGCCTTAGATGTCATGTAGCAGTTCACAGGTTGAGTTTAAAGCACAAAGGTAAGAAATCTATCCTATACAGGTGCTAGTGCTAGTTACTGTGGTGCCGCTGCCTGCAGTTCAACTCTCAGTTGTATACAATGGTTTGATATCAACTAGATCAAAGGCAGGCAACCAGCATGGCGAGAATGGACTTCACTCTGCTGGCTTCTGTGAGTGTTCATGGCCAGGCAGGAGCAGAGAGGACCACAGTTTCACAGCACACTCAAAGCAGAAGGTGGCTTGCCAGTGTGAGCCCCACTGCCTTCAGGTTTCTAATTAACTGATAAAAACACTGTGTCCCTCCTGCTGTCAGAATCAAGACAGAGTGGTACTGCAAGCAGGCTGGATGTCCCCATGTTCCACCTCCAAATCCCAAAATGAACAAATGCTTGAGCCTTTGATGTTTTTGATTGTAAGGAGCTAATTCCCTTGAGCGAAGACTCGGGGGTGAGGGCTGCAAGTTTCAACTGGAGGGGATTTGAAGAGGAGATCACCTCGTTGAATGACAAAGGACTGGCTGTAAATGTATCTAATAGGGTTGGCCGGTGCCACCTCCATAGGGTCCCTGCTGATGCTTAACAATTAGACACTCACATCGTCTCTCTCTGTCTCATTGAGCTTTTTGCATTTGTGTGTGAGTGTGTGCTGAAAATGTGAATTTAGCTAATAACTGGTTATTTAACAGAAGTTGGAAAATAATATCTCTATTTATGCTTTTCACAGATGCACACAGATTCTTAATAATGTACAGTCCTCAAATTGTCACTTTGTGTGAGTGTGACTGTAAAACACCTTCAGATGGTTTCTTGTAATGCACTAATGCTAATGTGCATCGCTTCTTGTAGCTTGAGTTTTTAACCAGGCTCCCAAATCATTTTTCCAACATGCATTTTCTCCACTTAACATGACCATTCCATTAAGCACACAGGGCAGCTTTTGACTTTAATAAAATAAAAATCAGGAGAGATGCATCACCTGCATTACACTCTCCCACAGAGTCAAAAATCGACCTCACGGAGTGTAACACCAGGATAAATTTCTGTAGCTCCATAAATAATTGCTGAACTTGAAATATTTTCATGCTCCATGTTTTCTTTTTTTTTTTAATCTAAGTTTTATTGCAGTGGCACATACCCAAGAAAAAAACTAATGAACAAACCAGATTTCAAAAATCGCTGTCGATCTGAATGTGGGCTCCTCTGTTGAATGTTCTGGAAAATAAATAACACCGGAGTTATAGGAAATAAAAGTAGTCTCCCACAAAGTTCAGTAACTTTAAAATTGCCAGGGGGATTTGTCACAACCTTCTCACTGTTACACAACTGCTGAAAAGTGCCCCAAATCATTTCTTGGAGTGCGACTGTGGGAGGTATGCTTTCATTAGAAAGCTGAAGACTGCCATCTACTGGAAAACAATAGATAATGCTACAATCAGACTTCCCTGATCCCTAAACTTACAAAGCAATTTTAATTGAAATATCCATCACGTATCTATGGAAAAAGCTATTTACAGAGTTCATGAATGATTTCTAGTTAAAAAAGGATAGTTTTTAGTGAAAGTAGAGGAATTGCATTTTTTAAACACATTCTTTCTCAGCAAACCACTCAGATACCTTTTTTAAGCATGTGGTTCATTAAAACAATAATTTAACGTAAGACACAAAATGCTGGAGTAACTCAACGGGACAGGCAGCATCTCTGTAGAGAATGAATGGGGGAATGTGTGACATTCAGCGGGTTAAGCAACATCTCTGAAGAATATAGATACGCAATGTTTCATGTTGGGCACCTTTTTCATACTGGATCCAAAGAAGGGTCACAGCCTGAAATGTCACCTATCCATGTTCTACAGAGATGCTGCCTGACCCGCTAAGTTACTCCAGCACTTTGTGTCCTTTTTTGTAAACCAGCATCTGCAGTTCCTTGTTTCTAAATAATTAAAAGTAAGTTATTGTGATTTAGGCTACATTCTGTTACAACTGAAAGATCCATGTGTGGCTAAACCACTTTGCCCTTATTTTATAGTTATCATTATGAGTTAGTTACTGTTTGGATGAGAAATAGTTTGGGCTGACCTGACCCAAAATGCTATATGTTTGTTTCCCTCCTCAGATTCCTGACCCTTGCGTTCCTTCATCAGTGTCTTTTGCTATAATAATATTTTGTCAGTCGTATATTCCTGACTCAATTTTTCATTAAGCAAAATTCTTACTATTTTGTCTATCGGTGAGTTTGACTCTGTGGCATATTGAGTTGTTTCCCTTTATCGTGGGGGCAATGGGGATAATGGGAATAGCATACATCTCTTGCACCGTTGCAAATATACTGCAATAATTACACAACGATTTGAAAATATTTTTATGTTCATCATAGATGTGAGTGTACATTGAAATAATGCATAACTTACTTAGATATTTACAAGCTGAAATAAAGGGCTCTGTATGGTTAAAGTCACAGTATTGCAGATGAGGTAAAATATATTATAAAGTTTCTTTCCAAATATTAGCTTGTCACAATGCAAAAATTAAACCATTTTCTTAGACATCTGTCTTTCAAACTTCTACAGATATGCTATAGAAATGATTGAGCAAGGAATAGCAACAACTCTGCTCTTCATTGCCTGGAGCTGCTGAGACTGGTGAACATGGTCCAGTGGTGAACACAGCCCAGTCCATCAAGACTTGTCACTTCCTTCCATCCAGTCCATCTCTATGGTGCAATGATACTTCCAGCCATCTTCATGAAGGTTGGGAGTATCATCAAGGATGGCTGTCACCTCGGCCATTCCCTTTTCTCTCTTCTACCTTCTGAAAGATAATACAGAAGCTTGGAAGTTTGGACATCAGCCTTTAGGACAGCTTCTTCTCCACTGTTATCAGATTCCTGAACCCAATCACATCTTTCCACCCTACTCTCAGATGCGCTGCCACATACTCTTACTTGACCTTAATCGATTATTCATTCATTGTACTTTAATATACTTTTACTCTACATGGAACTTGTATTCCAATCTTGCACCATTCTGTTGGTTTACTCTCATCATTGCATTCATTGTTGTATCTATCATTACCGTGTGTACACTGTTTAATCTTTACATTTAATGTGAACAAGGATTTTCACTGCATCCTAGTCTATATGACAGTAAAGTCATCTGAATCGGAACTGAAAGAATGAGGAAAAATGTTACTCTGAGATTTAAGAGCGAACAGCTTTAGGAAAATGGAGACAACTTCAGACTTGTTCATAAGTAATTCTCCAAGTAAGTAGAGATTAATGTGGCAAAATGATGTTCTAGGACAGTGTCGGTGCAGGACTCCAATAACCTCCACCTCATGAGTCCTTGACTGCAAGCTCTGGGTGTAATGAAGACCAAGACCTGGTAAATTCAAAACCATGCCATCTGGCAATAATGTGCAGGAAGGAACAGCAGGTGTTGGTTTACACCGAAGATAGACATAAAATGCTGGAGAGTCTGAAGAAGGGTCTTGACCCGAAATGTCACACATTCCCCCATTCATTCTCTACAGAGATGCTGCCTGTCCCGTTGAGTTACTCCAGCTTTTTGTGTCTATCTTCCGTCTGGCAATGAGTCTGGATATGACAGGAAAGTGGGGGTGGATGGCCAGTGAATATTGACATGATCAGAACCTGTGGGGTAGTGTGGTGTTGTATGGATCAAAGGGAGTCCGAAACAACCCAAGCCAGAAATGTGGGATTTCTGGGGAGGCAATTTAAATTGGGGTCTGAGGTCCACGTCAGCAATAATCGAACATGGTCCTTAATAGTGTTAAGCGTAAAGTCCAAAAAATGAAGGGTTGTGCTGAGGTGCAGAGGCAGCGATGAATTAATAAGCAGGGAAAGGGTGATTAAACATCAAGGAACTCTCCTGATATATCGGTTAATTTCTGGTTTGACGGTGGGATCAGAATGCTTCAGTTAAATCAGGCAGTGGAGGGCCATTTGCTGCAGTGTGGGAAGAGGACCAGTGAGATAAAAAGTTTCTGTGAAAACCTTTCCTTAGTGATGGCACAATGCAGTAATACAAGGTGAAGAAGTAGTTGGCCCAGATGATGCTGCTCATGGGAAAACGTTGTTCCAATCTCAAACGTCACCTGTCCACTCCCTCTGGAGATTCTGCCAGACCCACTGAGTTACTCTAACACTTTGTGTTTAACTTAAGATTCTACTGTCTGCACTTCCTTGTGTCCCTACGTTTTTCTGCAAGAAATACTACGCCCAAGATGGTGTCATCCTTTGTGTGACCATACCGGAAATCACTTCAAAGACATAAGGATCATAAGGTCATGTGATAGGAGTAGAATTAGGCCATTTGGCCCATCAAGTCTACTCTGCCATTCAATCATGGCTGATCTATCTCCCTCCCCTAACCCATAAGGATGGCATATCCAGATAACACTAAATTACCCAGTGAGAGCCATAATTGTGTTTAACCTAGAATATAATGATTTTCAATTGTATAACTCTGAAAACACAATATGAGATTACATTTCCAGATACACGATTCTGACAGGGAGTATATTTATCATTCAAAATATGAATTTGATGAAACAATCCTTAATGTTCAACACTTTCATTATGTTCATAATCTCAAGGAGAAAGAATGAAGCTACTTGAAACCTGCATGCATTCACCCCACCTGATGCAATTGGGCTATATTAATAAATTAGTACAGAATTACAAAGAAACAGAAGGATCTGAAGAAGAACAGCTGGAGTTCAAGAAATACGTTATCCCCCCCTGCTCGTTTTGCTTCCTTGAGTGGAAACAAAGAACTGCAGATGCTGGTTAATACACAAAAGGACACAGAGTGCTGGAGTAACTCAGCAGGTCAAGTAGCATCTCTGGAGAACATGACCAATCTTTGCTGAGCACTGTACAAGTTTTTGCTGAGCTTGTACAAGATTGCATGAGTGTCCATCCATTGGTCAATCCCAAACCAAAGGCATCTTAATCCTGTTAGATGCAACCAGTTTTTTTTTAATACAATACCCAATAGCAGCAGATATTCTGTTTGAACCAAGAAAATTAGAGCACACATCATATAATTTCATGGAGAGGCGACTTTTTCAGGTCGCCTCCCCCGTGGCCTAACAGCATGGATCGGCGCCGACTTTCCCGGAGACGCGCCCGGAGCTTCAGTGGCGGGCGCAGCGTGGACTCTCGGCGTGGAGCGGGTGAGACCTCGCTGGAGGGGAGCGCTCCGTTACGCTGGCCCGCGGCAGCCGGCAGCCTGAAGCCGCAGTCTGCAGAACTCCAGCTGGTGCGGCGTCTACAGCCCGGGATCTCACGTTGGGGACCCGGGGGGAAGAAGAAGCTTCCACCGCCGTCCCGCGGCCGTCTTCTACCGCGGGTGCGGTATGGACTTACAATCTCCCCTGGAGGAGAGCTTCGACCGCCGGCCCTGCAGACTGCGGTGCTTCCGGCTGCGGCACGGCAGGTACTTTAAAACTTTGACCGCCGGCCTGCGGCCTACACCAGCCTGAAGCCGCGGTCTCTGGTTGGGAAGAGCCGATCCTGGACTCACCTTGACTTTGACTTTGTCCCTTACCATCTGGACGCCCGCAGCAACGGCTGTGGAGGGTGGTGGTCCCGACCACGGGGGAAAATGGAGGAGGACTGGCCAAGCTCTGTGCCTTCCACCACAGTGATGAATGCTGTGGTGGATGTTTGTGTAACATTTTTATTGTGGTTGTGTTCTTTATTATTGTACCGCTGCTGGCAACCCAAATACCACCGACCTTGGTTGTGTGGCAATTAAATTATTTCAAATTATTTCAATAAGCAGGCCTATATGTCGAAAGAACATGGTAACATAAGAAGGAAATCTTTGTCTCTCCTGAATCGCAGCATGGACACAATTAAAGTCCAAGATCCAAGCAAGGCTTATTTAATACACATGACATACCAACATCTGTTCTTTGGCATCGTTTTGCCGGTAATATTATAGCCTGATAGTTTAGTTTAGTTTAGTTTATTGTCACGTGTACCGAGGTACAGTGAAAAGCTTTCGTTGTGTGCTAACCAGCCAACAGAAAGACAATACATAATTACAATCGAGCCATTCACCGTGTACAAATGCATGATAAGGGAATAACGTTTAGTGCAAAGTAAAGCCAGTAAAGTCCCATCAAAGATAGACTGATAGTAGTTCAAGACTGTTCTCTGGTTCAGCTGCCTGATAACAGCTGGGATGAAACTGTCCCTGATAGTTAGGATTGCTACATTTTCTGTCCTAGTGTGATGAGAGAGTGCACCTGTCTTGTAGGAAACTGGAATGGTTCAAGCTAAACTGACCTTTAATAGTACTCATTTTCTCAATTAAGAAAATTAGTGTGTTATCTTTGTCAGTGCTATCTTACTGACAGAAGAAGTCAAAGCATTCTGCTTCAGCCAGTACTGTCCATGTCAAATGCTGATCCAATGATTAAAAAGCTCCAACAGATTTCCCAAAAGCGATTGATGGCTGACTGAAATAAATTTAGAGTGATCCCACTATAATATATTGTATACCCATACCATACGATAGAACTTTATTTATCCCAGGAGAGAAAATTGATCTGCCAACAGTCATAAAAACACAAAATACATGAAATTAAAGAGACGAGTGGAAAGGATTGGGGGTGTGCAAAGATTGGGGCGGGGGGGGGGGGGGGGGCAGTCTCAGTCTCAGTCTACCCCACAACAGAAAGGGGAGGAGTTGTACAGTTTGATACCTACTAGGAAAAATGATCTCCTGTGGTGTTCAGTCCTGCATCCTGGTTGTACTTGGATAGGACGGGTTTGGAGGGAATATGGACCAAATGCTGGCAAGTGGGACTAGTGTAGCTGGGACATGTTGGCCGGTGTGGGCTAGTTGAGCTGAAGGGCCTGTTTCCACACTGTATCACTCTATGACTCCATGACTCTGCTTCATATTTTAAAGTAAATTAATTGTAACCAGGACCAAGAAATATGCTCAGCATTTGGAGCTTGATTTCTTTTCTCCTATATTAGCAAATCTGCCTACAGCTTTATTTTTTATTTGGATTATTAATGTGACTCAGAACTATCGCAGCTAATCCCTTGTATACTTTTTCAAACAAGGCTGATTTTAAATCAAAACTAGGACTAATAAAATTGAACACAATAATGCAGAATGCACTTCAATATTATTCATGGACCTGTGACCCCCGCAAAACTGTAAGTCCTGTTCTATTAAACAACCTTAGGAAACATATGGTAATTAAACCTTTTCCTCCTCATTAAGCTTCCATCAACACTAATCTAAAATAAGCATAAAGCTCAGGTGGTGTATGGCACCATGACCTCTGGAAAGCCTGTGATGAGTTGTTACTTTAAACCGCTCAGATTAGATTTTAGTAAAATGAGTAAGCCCAGGCCCAAGTAGTAAGCAAACAGAACAGGAAACTTTTACAGTTGTGCAGCCCCACAAAAGCAATTCACTCTAAGTGCAGATGTGGGGAGGAGGGGGGCTGGGTATTGATTTGAAAACAGTATGTCCATGTGGAATATTAAAAGTAAAATAGATTCACTGCTCTTTGACCAGGATAAGGAGACCATTTAAAGATCACCTGCCTGCATTTCCCCAGCAAAAGTCCAGAATAAAAGCCATTCCAGACATGTTTAAATTAGCCACCTCCCTGGTGGGTCCAAATCAAATAAAACTGAATGGTTACAGTCTAAACAAGTTAAAAGAGTGTCCTTGTGGATTTTATCCACTAAAGCAGTAGTAACCAGAACAACCTTCTGAAAGACTAAAATGTCCCAGTGGTTTACCACTCAATAAAGATTTGGCTACTTAAGGCCCAGAACAGCAAACCATTAGGACTTGACACTAAATCCTAACATTCAGTACTTGCATTGTTGCTTTTGTCATTAGCCTTATATAAAGTTGATAAAATTTGCATGTAGACTATAATGCATGTGTTAGAATTTACCTGGGGTAATGAAGGACACAGATGGCAGATGCTGCATATGCATCTTCATCACCTAAACATGTGTCTGAATCTAACTTCCCATGAGAGTTTGAATCACCTTCCTTCTTTAACTTCTCTCTTGTCTCCCATTCTTTCATTATACAACAGATGACCTATCAGATATTCCACTTCTTCTCAAAATGATTTACTGTTGCCATCCTTCAGTGAGAATAAAGCGTGCAGTGCTTTTTATCATCATTCTGCTGCTATTTCTGTCCTTTTCTAAAGATCGTTTGCCAATGCTGCTTTCCCTGCTTTACCCAACGGAACTAGCAATGTCTTCAGAACTGACAATTCTGATTTTTTACCGCATGTGATTTTTCTAAAGCATGACAACTTCTACCATAAAGATGTTCAAAACCTTTTCAGACAAGGTCTGCTAAAATAGGACTCTCAAATGTAATTGAAGCATTTACCGCAGGGGGTTTTACGTAACCAGTCTCTAACGTATTATTTTAATTTGGTCATAATTTCCTGCTGCTGGAATAATTAGCCCAGTGCTGGTGCTTAAAATGTTAGCAGAAACATTCTCCACAATTATTCTTGCATTGTGTTATATAAAACAAACATATTGTAGCTTTAATTCACACAATTAATTAAATTTATATTCTTACAAGCTATGAGGGTCATTTCTCCAACTGATAAATTATTAAGTCAGTATAAAGCAAACATTCTGCATATTATTGTCCAATAACCTTGTAAAGCTACTAATTTCTATCACGGTTGCAAAGGAGCTATATGTTATACTTCCAGTTTTTTTTTTCAAACACTTGCATTTATCCTAAGTTGTTTCTAATTTTAATGAAATATTTTAGCATGAGTAGAGAAACAGACTCGTTGTTGATCACAAGAAGAATGAATGCCCAAATGAGTACAGTACAACAGAGTAATGATTTTATTTTTTTTATTTTTCAGGGAAAGTATGTTGAAATTGTGCAAACTGAAACTGAGCGAGAACCTCAAACTGTGATTAGCATAATGAATAAACTTTCCGTCAAGCGGCTTGGTAACAATGCAGTACTCATCTAATTATTAAAACCTAGCTGACATTTGCCTAACTAAAAGCAAGCAAGCATGAATGAAGACTAAATATTTTACACATTTTTCTCCCATGCAAACAAAAAAAAGTGATTTATTTCACAAAACTGCTGTGTATTATATAAATGCAGTGATTTTTACTTTTGTATGGTTGGGTCAATTTTAAATATCACAGCTAAATAGCACCAGCATTTTATTTTGAATGTCAAATAAACAAATTGTTTGTTAATAAACCAGTTATTTTAGTTTCCGCATATATATTCTTCAGATAATGTTTAATACAGGTTCTATTGTTTGTTTTGTCAAAGGATCTTATCTTTCAGGGAGAAATGTGTTCGTAGCTATTATTGCATTAAATAAAAGCTTTATAGTCTTTTTTCACTTGTTCAGTCACACCAGTGTCAGAGTAAATTTAATCGAAGAGCACAGCTCTGAGCAATGCCTTCTGAGACTCTTCTTTCTCATAATGCTGTTATCTCACCTTCCTTGTGTCTGCGATGCATAAATATCACAAAAAAGTCATTTTGAGTACATTCTTACTGATAATTATTGTCAGAGGCAGAGATAAGTGCTCTACGTGATGTAATGTGTGTTAGAACTGTCTTTCTGAATGCAAATCTGGCAATGGCTGTGGTCCCAAACAATGGTTGCTCGAGACGCTGTGCTCTGGCGCATTGCCACAGACAAGAGAGAGCTTTGATTTTTTTTGTGTTATGATAAGGTGCAATCTGGAAGCCTTTATCTGGGCTGTTATATTTAAAGATGACATTCTAGCCCTGCTGCTGGATCTATTGTTTTGACCCTGATTATCACCCAGTGTTGTTGTTTATTGTGGGTCATAGATTAATGGAAGATCTGCTCCTAATTTAGGGAATTTATTTAAATGCAAAATATCCTATACACCATGGCTTTCACAAACTAGGTGGTTAATCAAAAGTTAATTGTATAATTCTCATGCAGATGAGGGCCACTTGCAAATGAATGCTGGGCTGTGATATGAAAAGGGAACTGCTATAGAAATACATACGAGGCCCAGAGTCTGCAAACAATCAGCTGAACTTTAATTTGTAATAAACAAAGTGATGATTCACAAGGGGCTCCAAAGGAGAAAAAGGTTGAAATAAATCAAAAAAAAACAAACAAACACCATATTTATGTATTTCAGTCACAACAGCCATTGAAGTGAAATTTAGCATGACTTCTGCTATATAAAACATTTACAGCCGCGTTAACAAAATCTTAACTTTGACAAAGTAGCAGTATATTGCAATCTATCAATATATCTAATAGGGGATCTTCACATGAAATATTTTGATGCATTGCCTACTTAATGTATTAATCTTTGAATACGTTAGTACATCATTCTTTGGTATCTACAATTATCAGATAGAAGAGGGTTCATTTGAAAATTATTTTTTGCTTGCACCGTTCCTTTTTATACACTGTGCTTACCATTGAAATAAACCATCAGATACCAACAAGTAAGTCATGACAAATATTATGTTGTAGATACTTCTGCATGTAACAGATTGTGTTAGATATTGATGAAATAGTCAAATCCCATTCCCAAACCTTGTCGAGAAACATTGTGTAAGTTCTGGCTGTCATGGAAATGTTCATTTTAGAAAAGAGAATGAGAGAAAAAGTTCTTAATGTTCAGGGTCTTTAGTGAAATGAGCTTAAGGACACACCTATTCAATTAAAAATCCAAGATCTAACATAATAACGAATGAAATAAAAGTAGTTAGATTTTTTTAATCTTGAATAAGAGTCTGGAAGCAAAAGGAATTTCATTGATCACATTTTATTACATTAACATTTTTTTCACAATCTAGCTCCATCTCAAGTTCAATAAAATAAAATTGAGTTGTCGACAGGTTTTTTTAATGACTTTGATTTAAATTAAGAATGGTATCTAGTTCATGCACAAGGTTATAAATCACATATGGATGAAAATGATCTCCGAGTCCTCAGTAGTTTATGCATTCACAGCGAGCCCAGATTCCATAGATGTCATAATTGGACCTTAAACTCTAGTTATTTATCCCATTCAGAAGTCTCGTCCACTGGTCAATCAGTTTATATTTGCAAACATACTTAACGCAATATTATATTTGTCTGTGGTGATTTGAGTATGTAGTCTTGATTTAATTCCAAGTTCAACTTATTTTAGATATTTATCCACTTCATGATTAAAACTATAACAACATTTCAAAGACATTTCGATATGTACATACTGTAGACACGGATGGTTTAGAGGGATATTAGCCAAACATGGGCAGGTGGGACTAGTGTAGTTGGGCCATCTTCGTTAGCAAGAGCAAGTTGGGCCAAAAGGCCTGTTCCATGCAGTACAGCTCTATGACTCTATAGACACCCAAGAGTGTGCTGATGCTGGAATCTTGTGCAAAAAAAAATACTTGAGGAACTCAGCAGGTTAGGCAGCATCTGTGGAGGGAAATGGACAGAGGTTTTAGTCTATCTAGCCCTTCTTTAGCCTGTCATCTCCATAGATGTTGCCTGAGCCACTGAGTTCCTCCAGCGATTGATTTGTGTGTCCAACATCGCTGTGTTTTGTTGTCAACGAGCTACATTTCAAACTCTGCAGATCACAAACCAAGGGAGTTTAGAGAATAAATCCTATTTATTGTTTAAGAAATTGATAAAATATTGAAGATTATTAAAGAGACAACAAAGAGGCCCAAAATAATGACAGCAAAAGACAATGGGACAGAACCTACCGGAAAACATAAGCAGTTTTAGAAAGAACTGTTGGCATTTTGTAGCTCCAACCATTAACAGGAACAGTATTGCAACATAAGCATGCGCGTACTGAACTTGGCCACCACTCCTCCCCATCCCTTTCCCCACTCTGCTCCCATATTTCACCCTTCATAGA
Organism: Amblyraja radiata; assembly: GCF_010909765.2. Taxonomy (NCBI): domain Eukaryota; kingdom Metazoa; phylum Chordata; class Chondrichthyes; order Rajiformes; family Rajidae; genus Amblyraja; species Amblyraja radiata. The sequence goes on from NC_045970.1 coordinate 17,699,989, forward strand.
ATCCAATGGCAAAGCAGAAGTTTAAATGTAATAAAAATGAACTGATTTTAAAATGCTGATTTATAGCAAAGATAGATACAAAGTGCTGGAGTAACTTAGCACGTCAGGCAGCATCTCTGGAGAAAATGGATGGATGACTTTTTGGATCGGGTCTGAAGAAGGGTCAGAGCAGACGTTTGTTGCATTTCAAAACGTGTGCATCTGCTTGTTAAACCCACTGTTAGACCAGGTCTACTAGTGAGTGCAGTCAATGGAAAGGAATGATTGAATGGGGCCTGGGTACTTGGGAAAATTATATCTTTTGAATTAATTTAAAGTAAACTCATGTGTTATTTTTTATTTAACTGATTTTATTTAACTGATTTAAAATAATCAGTGTATTTTTAATCATTTGTATTTTTACATTAAATTGACTTTAATGGATTTTGATTTTCTTGGAACATGTTTGAAGCTTGTCAGGAACATTTAGAAACATTCTGAATACCTGATAGGTTTGACAGCAAGTCAAGCGAGGAGGCATGGCTTCACTGCGCAAGAGATTGCAGATCCTGGAACCTTGATCAAAAAGCAAAGTGCTGGAGGAATTTAACAGGCCAGGTAGCATCTCGGAAGGGTAATGGACAGACAACATTTTGGGTTGGGGACGTTCTTCAAGCTAATGGAGCACAGGAAGAGAAAGCCAGGAGAGGGAGGTGACAGGAAATGGCGGGGCAAGAACTGGCAAGTGATATGTGGATTCCAGCATGGAGGGATGATTGGCAGATGGATGGAGAGGCTGGAGGTGGTGGAGACAAAACATGCAGACATGGAATCTGATAAGGAAGACAGGGAGTGAAAGGTGGAACCTGAGGGATGGCAGTGGGTGGGAATGGGGGAATACGTGCAAATGGGGGAACTTAGAGTAGGAAGAGGTAGGAGATGAGTGGATGGAAGAGGGGAAAGGAACTGGGGGGAGGGCAGATGAAAAGAGGGAGGATGGTTGTCTGGACAGCTTGGCTAGTTGTCAAATAATTTTTCAATTGTTTCATGGGCAGAGCTAGTTATGGTAAACATCTACATGATGATCTCTTGAATAAGAATGAGCAAATTGACACTGATAGATCAGCAAAACATAAGTAGTGACTTCCCATGCAGGTCAGTTCCAAATGCAGGCTGAGTGTGAAGGTTAATTGTTGCCCCTTGAATCTATGCCCAGTAAGTGACTGTGATGCATTTATGTGGTTTCATTAATTTTTCATTCAATATACTTTCCTGTGATTTTCATAACTTTAAAAATAGTGTTTCTATCTGAAGGTAAATAAATTATTCGAATTGAAACATTTTTACTCACAACCTGGTGACACCCAAACATCACAAGATACCAATATCATTCAAACTCATATACGCTGCCTAACTAAACAAGATTTTTGTTACTTGTTTTTTTCTTGAATTGAAATATTTTTCATTGAAAAGAACCAAGAAATGAAATTCCGAGGTTAAGTAGTATTGAATTAAATTAAACATGCAAATGAAGGGCCCCGACCTAAAACGTCACCGATCCATTTTCTCCAGAGATGCTGCCTGAGTTACTCCAGCATTTTGAGCCTATCTTTCAAACAAATGTGAAGTGTGTATACATGTCAGGTACACACAATGGAATGGTAAAACAGAGAGCAATTGCAGACTGAGATGCAAGCTGAGGAACTGTACAATATTTTGGATGAAAACAGATTCAGTGCTAGCGGATTGAGTGGTCACAGAAAAGACTAAGGTTTCCAAGCCTGAGATAGGCACCGGACTGAGATGTTTTGGATATTTCACCAATAATAACCGAATATCACAGTTTGAGTCTGAGTCTGAGTCTGAAATGAAAACTATGGTAGTCCTATTCCTATTACTAGTATAATGGAAGGATATGCACAAAGAGAAATGATAAATATCAACCACTTCATGGTCTACTGAAACAATTATTTCAAGTGCAAGGATCTTAAAACAGGATGATATAGATTTGTGCACATCTCAAAACTCTTATGCATTACATGCGGGGGGTAGAGGGATAGATGGTAGCTACCAAGGCTTCAGGGTCAAGGTGAACCTTTGATCTCTATAACCTCAACAACCACAGATGCATATGTTAGTACTATTGGCCACTTACAAAACCATTAGACTATCTTTAATCAGACTTTACTGGACTCTATCTTGCTCCAAACATTATTCCCTTTATCCTGTACGTGTACACGGTGGGTGGTTTGATTGTAATCATGTATAGTCTTTCTGCTGACTGGATAGCATGCAACAACAACAAAAAAGGCTTTTTACTGTACCTCAGTACATGTGACGATAAACTAAACTAAACTAAAAGTTCTGCCCTTCTTGTTTCTGCTGCTAATGGTAAAATAGAATCCCATTCACAAAGTTTTGAAATTAATTAATTCTCTCCTACATTTTCAAATGGAGAAAAACCAATTTGATCGCCAGGATGCAGTAGCTAATCTTTGCCCATGCTAATTTGGTGGATTGCAAACTGCATAGCAACCAAGAAAATGAATTGTAAGCAAAAAGCTAACAATGGAAGAAGTAATAATCATAGAAAATACACATGAATGAATAGAAGCGAGAGAAAACTACTGGAATATTCAGGCATACAGTATATCTTTATTTAAGTGCATTTTGTTGCTTCAGTTTGGTTGAACAATGAATTACAGAATTGAATGCTACAGTAATGAGATGTTCTACTTAATGATAAAAAGGGAAAGGCACAAATTTCTTGCCAGACGTGGCCCTCCCATACGCAACACTATAATCAAAGCATTTGCTGATGCATCGGTCAACTTTTTAGTATGTGCAATGCCATTATCCTGCAACATCTTACATACCCATCCACACAAAAAGTTGACTGAAATGATCTTTGACAGCCAACTACACTGTGTGTTAAGCTTTGCCAGCTGCCAAAGCTAGCAAAGATATTGAATGCCTCCAAATGTTATTGACCACCAAAATCTGTTTAAAAAAATATATATGTATATATTTTTTTTTAATTTTACGGATACAAATAATGTCATACACAAGAAAGGGCAGATGCTGGTTGACAAAAAGTGAACACACAGTGCTGGAGTAACACAAAGACGCAGCAGAAATTTGGAAACGTCATCCCGTCACCCATTCCTTCTCTCCAGAGATGCTGCCTGTCCCGCTGAGTGAAAGAGTGCCCACGGTAGACTCACGAGTCACAACGGTAAACTCACGGGCTACTATGTTCTTACAACGAGTTTAAAAGTTTAAAATTTTTACTTCAAGAGTAAATTTGACTCGTGGAAATCTTTCATCATGTTGAACGATTTTCACGAGTTAACAAGTTTCCTGAGTACCGGCCGTTTGCGTTACGAGTTCCGACGTTCCCGCTACGTTAATTCTACGTGATTACCGCGAGTTTGATTTGTTTTAAACTCGGGATCACTCGTGGATGGACTCGCAACGTGAGACAGGGGTTTAAGATCTCATCTGGTAGATGAGGAGGTATATTCCCAAAGATATCTGCCAGGGAACTACGTCAGATTACTGCTCTGCCACCAGAGGTCCCAAACGATAGAACAAAGTACCTTTGCCCTGTATTTCCAGTTGTGGGAGAGTCTAGGACCAGAGGGTACAGCCTCAGAATAAATGGACGTACTTTTAGAATGGAGATGAGGAGGAATTTTTTTAGTCAGAGGGTGGTGAATCTGTGGAATTCATTGCCACAGGTGGTGGTGGAGGCCAAGTCATTGGGTATTTTTAAAGCAAAGATTGACAGGTGCTTGATTAGTGAGGGCGTCAATGTTTACGGTGAGAAGGCAGGAGAATGGGGTTGAGAGGGGAAAATAGATCAGTCATGATCGCATGGCAGAGCAGACCCGATGGGCAGAATGGCCTAATTCTGCTCCTATGTCTTAAAGTCTTATAGTCATAATGTAGTAAAAGCACACTGGCACAAATATGGAGGGGTAAGTATTGGACAGAATATATCATGAATAACTCACCCGCCCTTCTTCAACATGGTGTGATATTTTACATCTACTTAAGGAAACGGATGGGATCTCAGTTTAACAAGTCAGTTAGTGGAAGAGGCCTCCAACTGTTCAGTGCTGCATTGCACTGCCTCACTACAGCACTGAAGTGCCAGTTTGGAATCTCTTGCTCAAGTCTCAAGGGTGGGACCTCAACCCACAACTTGCTCAGATGCACACGGCAAGAGGTACTTTGCAATGATGTAAGTATAACTGCGCTAATAAAATGTGAGCTGTAACAATTTACAACTGACTCCAGTGGCAACAGATTCAGTGATTTATCAACAAGTTGACTGCAGACCAGCAGTCAATATCTACTGAAAAAAAGGTTGATACTCAATGCGAATGAGTCACAAGTGAATAGTTTACCTGCCTTCCTCACTCTGGGTCTCAATAAACCATCACTAATTTGTGACATTTAACACAAATAGATCAAAGAGTCGTGTAGTAAGTTGGTATGTGTATGGTGACTTAAGAAACAGATCCACAGACATCTTTAGAATCTTTCAACCAAACTCAAATATGAGCCACATATGTGTTTGCAACAAAAGGAGTATATTGTTGAGGATTTCCACTGAGAAAACCTAAAAGCACAGCTATGCTTGTGTTTGGATGTCTGATTAGTCTGGAACACAAGGTTACAGGTAGGAAAGATACATTGCAGTATACTGAGGATTGGAGTCAATCTCTTTAAATTAGGTTGTGTGTGTGTGTGTGTGTGGGGAGGGGGGGGGGGAGGGGGGGGGATGTCCGTGTGGGGTTATAGGCAACGTCAGAGCTCATACAATTAGGTAAGGTGGAGGGAGATGGGCAACCAAGGTTCATTGGCCTGGTGAAGAAACTGCTCTCTCTCCTTGATCTACAACACTAAGGAGCGCTGTAAAAGCATCCACAACGTTATTCTTAAGTTGATGATGACATTAGCAAGGCCACCTTTTATTATCCAACTTGAATGTTCTGCTGAACTTAGTATTTCCTCATCCATTTCAGAGAATGCTTATCAGTCAACTACATTAGTGTTTCTGGTATCCATAAACAGACTGAACCGAGTATGAATGGCAGACTTCCATCCCTGAAGAACATCAGTTAACTCGATGGAGATACAAGTAAATACAGAAGCTGGATCTTGAGCAAAAAACAATATGCTGGAGAAACTCATTGAAGGGTCTGTGGAGGGAATGGACAGATGACGTTTTGGATCCTGATCCTTCCTCAGACAAGATGAAGTCTGAAGAAGAGTCATGGCCCGAAACATCGTCAGTCCATTCCCTCCAGAGAAAGACACAAAATGCTGGAGTAACTTAGCAGGACAGGCCGTATCTCTGAAGAGAAGGAATGGGTGACGTTTCAGGTCGAGACCCTTCTTCAGAAATGCTGCCTGACCCAGAGTGTTCCTTCAGCCTTTTGCCTTATGCTCAAGTCATGGTTACTGACAGTATCTGTTTTCAGATTTTCAAAAGGTTATGTTTGATAAGTATAGTTTTCCGCATTATAGAGTTACAGGAATCTAACCATTAAGTAACACATGTGGAATTTCAAAGGTTATTTGATGTCTTTGTTGTTTGCTTGGAACATATTATAAAAATGCAGCTGTATGGTGTGAGGGGAAATTTGGCCGAGTGGTCAGAAAGCAGATTTATAGATGGGAAATGGTTAGAGTTAATACTGCTGACATCAGTAAAGAATCGGAGATGTTGCAGCATTAAGGGTTAATACTGAGCCACATTTCTACTCAGTACCATTACAAAATGTGGATTTAGGGAGAACAATGTTGAAATTTGAGTTAAATACAGAAAGGTTATGTTAGGCAATCAATGAGGGTAATAGGAATTGAAAATAAAACCAATAAATATACAGAATGGATCATTAAAAGGTAAAAATTAATAAGTATGAATTTCAGGGGAAAAGCAAATGTGAATATGTATTTAATAAAAAAGACACTAAGGAGTGTGAGAAAACAAGCAATCTAACATCAGATGCATAATCCTCTGATGGTATGCTTAAAAAAACAATCCACCATAACTTAGGTTTTATATATAAAGTGTCGGAGAGCAAGAGGAAAGCTATACGAGGTAATGATTAAAGTGAAATCATACTGTAAGTGTCGAGTTTAAAGCATAATCTGAAGTCTTCAGGTTGAAGAGTAATCAGAAGTTGTCAAGACATTCAAAAAGGGACTGCCGAAAGTTGCTGAAATTGAAAGAAAAATAATGGGAACAAAAAGGAACATTGTTACTGGCTTGTAAATACTTAACACTGACCAAATTCGAAGAAACGTTGCTTTCAGAATATCTACTATGAATTTAATGCAAGGCATGTGTAAATGCTCTCTTCTGAGCATGACACAGCAGTGTTGTTCTGTGACTGGCAACCAACCGCTGACCAGTATAAGTTCTCATTGCTACCTGTCATGATAATCAATGCATTTGGACCAATTTAAATTAAGACTGATCTCACTCATTTTTGGTATTGTCTGACAGATGCTGCGTATTTCAAGCTACCGTTTACCTCTTTCACCTCCCCCACTGGTGGCCATTGCCTCCATTTACGATTGTCTGGGCTTAGCTGTAGGCTCATTGACTAGTCAGTCATTCTTAATATAAGGAGGTGGAATTTATATATAAGCGTTAATCTCAACAACATTGGGAAGACATGAAGGCAATCAATGAACAGAAATGAACTGGCTGGCAAGTCGGCCATAACTTCATTCTCTTCCAGTGCATGAACTGTCATCAGGGCTCAGCTGAATGCTGTCATCGGGACTCCATGGAGGATTGTGATGGGCTGATAGTGGACTTGACCTGAAGGTGGGTAACAGGGTTTACGAGAAATCTGCAGACACTTACATGAAGGAGAATGTATGTGTCCCGAGCAGTCAACCGTGACATACATAAAATTTCCTACAACCACTAGCATCCTTTCCATTTTGCTGCATGCACCACTGTCTTACAGATACTTATCATTTCCCCATTATCAAGCTATCATTCAATTGTTTAAGAAGTGTGAAAGCATAATGTGAAAGTTGCGTCTCTGATTTCTGCTGGATGGACTTAAAACATTTGCTGTGCCATTTGTCCAACAGAAGGAAAGGCGAAGAAGAAAGATTCCTATTTTGAGACAATCTACATATTTTGACAGAATATTCATCAAAGCGCACTATTTATTTGCCTCTGATGCTTCTTTCAAAAACTCACAAGCTTTCATCAGTACTGAGATGGTAAGTTTGCTGTTCCCTCGGAAAGAATAGCTTTGCGCCCAGCAGAACATGGCAAAAGAAGAAGTTAGGTCTAACTTGTGGCAGATTCAAAAATAAGCGCACAAATCCCTCCAGATCAGCTGAAAGGTTTCCGGATGAATGATCAAGATCTAGATGATGATTTCTGATCATCGCATTTCGTAAGTCAATTAAGCCATTTCAGCAATTCAGTTTTCTATTAGGCGTTTGAAGTAAATCTTCAAACCAGTAAGAAATTTTAGATCTTGGTGTTCAATTTGTCCATCACACTGAGGGAAATATCCAGGGGGGGGAAAAAAGACAAATAGTATCAAAGTGACACAGTTCCCTGTTGCTTTGATGCCATTTTATTGAATTCAGCTTCCCTTTTCCCGCTAGTTTGCAGATCTGCTCTGCTTGTCGGCTGTGGTTCCAACAAAATGCTGTTCAATTGTGGCAGTCCTGCAGACATCAGATTAATAAAAAACAACGTCTGTACGCAGCAACTTCTATGCTGTCTGAAGCACTTCACCATTCTGAAATTTGTATCGCAATCCACCTTCAAAAGCCAGTATTGCAAAGATCAGCAACATTCAAAACCACAACTGACGATCCAGTCAGGCTCAGGAACAGAATCCAAAGGGTTTATTTTGCTCATTAGTTCCCTGATAACCTGCTCCAAAGTCTAATCATGGCCATTATAGTGTATGGCTGATGTCCTCTTGAAGACACTTTAAGCTCCCAGATTCCAGCAATACCCCTTCAACTTTTAGGCCATTCTGAACCATTCACTTCTAACCTACTCTGGATTGAGGGAAATGGAAGGTGTTTCAACAGGGAAAAGGTCTAGGCTCCATAAAGAGTAACTTGTAGGTATAAATTTCAGAATACTTTGATTTGGAGAGTGTAAAACATGATGGTGGCTTTCCTTGTGCATCAATCAATCATGCAGAAAAAATAATGCATGCAAAATCTTTCAGAATAGGTTTTGAAAAGCTGAAGATACATGCCTACCAGAGTAGGCACAGTGACCAGGCTATGGCTATTAAAATCAGATCTTGTTTTAAATTCAGCACTGCATTTTCTCACAGTTTTCATTTCTTTCTATCTTTGTTACTACACAAATACAGTAGCTTGAGGCTTGAGATTCAGTGCCAGGCTCAGCAACATGTAGCAAGGTTATATGTCTGCAGTAATACTGAGATCCCTCTGGGCTGTAGTTATAAAGTGTAGCCCAGTTACATTGTGGTTCAAATAGCAGACAAGAGAAACAAAAATGAATATGATACAAATGGAATATGTTGATTCACATGAACAATGAATTGATTCCTTTGCTGAATAGCCGACAACCCTCACAATATACAAAGCGAGTGCACAGTTGGTTTCGTGCTAAGCCAGCAGTGCTATATTTATATCAGGAAGTAACCAGAACGTCAGAGAGCAAGGGATGGCTTACAAATCAACTAGTCATACCTTTGGGTTTTTGCCACTAACATTTCGTTACTTCTCCCCTTGGAAATGGCATTGTATGCACTCAGCCAAAAGCTCAGACCTGTTCTTCCCTCCTCCATTAGGCTTATGCTCTGAGATTACTGTTGTGCCCCTGGTGGGTTTGTCGTGCATGGAGTCTTTTCTTAAGATGCTCTTGATGGGAGGTCAACTGACTTTAATAGTCAGAATGCTCTAAAATAAAAATACACGTATTTTGGTTTGGCCTCTTGTGATATATTCTCTGAATCAGTTTATTTCTCCTCTTGCCTGGCTAAGTCTATTTTTTCCCCTCAAGAATAATGACCACAGTTATTATTTGAGATCTCTTTCCGTCTCACTAAAAGCCTGTTCAATCCTCTGGATAGCCCTTTTCAACATTTTATCCCCCAACTTAACATTACTTTCGCAAGCCTCTGCGAAACACAGGGCAGAACGGGCGAAAGTATTGGGAAAGCAACAGATGTATGGAGCCAAAGATAGATACAAAATGCTGGAGTAGCTCAGCATCTCTGGAGAGAAGGAATGGGTGACATTTCGGGTCGAGACCCTTCGTCAGTCTGAATTATAAGTCTTTAATCATTCACTCTTCAGTCATATTCACAAAGGTATTCCCATTTTATTTCAGATTTCTAGCATCTGCAGTTTTTCTGATTTTCCTTTCCCATTTTATCGCATTGTTCAACAAACAATATCTTGGAAACGATAATGCAGGCAAATAGAGTCAGAGTCATACAGCATGGAAAGAAGCCCTTCAGCCCAACATCCACGTTGATCAAGATGTCTCATCTAATATAGTCCCATTTGCCTGAATTTGGCCCATATCTCTCTAAACGGTTCCTATCCATGTACATGCCCAAGCATCTTTTAAGTTCTGTTATAGTACCTGCCTCAACTACCTTCTCTGGCAGCTTGTTCCATGTACCTATCCCCCTCTGAATGTTAAAGATGCCCCTCAGGATCCTGTTAAATCTTGCCCCTCTCATCTTAAAGCTGTGTCCTCTGGTTTTTAATTGCCCTACCTACCCTGGGTAAAAGAATGTGCATTCACCCTATGATTTTCTACACCTTTATACATACACCTATAAGATCACCCCTCTTACGCTCCAAGGGATAAAGTCCTAGTCTGCCCAAGCACTCCCTGTAGCTCAGTCCCTCTAGTCCTGGCAACATCCATGTTAAATATCCACTCAAAAGGTTTTTAGAGTGGTCAAGATAATCCTGATAAAATTCACCAGGATCGAGCGTGTCTGTCACACAGAGACCATTTATTGACCGGCAAATATGGAATGCTCCAATGGTGAACCTCAGAAGGAGACTATTCAGATTATTGTGCTAATATCAAGCTCTTTGCTATTAATCCCGTTCTCCTGCTCAGCCTTGGTAATCATGTCATTTTTTCCCTCCTTTGAAAGATTTATCCAGTTCAATGTTGAGCATTGATATTCAATCTGCTTGAGGGATTCTTTCAGGCAACCAGTCCTAGGTCACCACAATCTGCAAATATCCACTTATTTTTGCCAATTACTTTTAATCTGTGCCCTATGGTTCCTGAGCCATTTGACACAATGACATGGACGAGTGATCAAAGGGTACAGAATTAAGATAATTAGCAAGTGAACCAAAGGTTTACAAATTGTTGTGATCTGGAATTCGCTGCCTGAAAGTGTCTTCTTTTTCACTCTATCAAAACTATTCCTGATTTAGAGCTCTAGCATATTCCCTCTTGATCTCCTCTGCTCGCCATATACAGCATATACGTCAAATAACTAACGTTCTTATATTTACTGCCCTTACACAACATTTCTTCTGCACCTTCTCTGAGATGTTGAAACCCAAAATGTTGGCCTCAGAGTGGAATGTAATATACCAGCTGAGTTCCCATTCATGCTTCAGGTTTAACAGAAATCTTCTTCAGTGGTGCGATTCCTGCCTCATTTACACTTGCCAAGTGAATGGTTGAGCGTCAAATAGGATTCCCACAGTAGTTCACCTCATTCACCAAAGGGGAACAGACTGCGCACATCACCCGCAAGATTAATTGCTGGGGTTAGGGAGCAGGGTTGGGTGGAAAGGGATTGCAATTATAGAGGGTTAGCACACCGGGGACACCAAAATCAATTAAGATTTATCTTTGCACGCCCTCTATTTCTTCCATTGCTCATGGAACCCGTGTGACCTGTGCTGCATTGTCCTACAAAATGGTGCCAGCCTCGACATTAGTGCTTCTAGAGCTGCTAGCATACCATATTTATATTTGAGGCCATTTCTGCAATGTTAACATTAGCCAAGAGGAATGAAAAGCAGCCCGTCATGTGCTATTATCCTGATAGTTTGGCCATTGCTACAAGGAAGCTAGTTTCAGTTGATGTGTGATTTATGGTACAGAGACAAATGCATTAGCTTGTCAGGAATATTAGCATGACTAAAACTGTTAATACAGAAGTAGGTATCATTTTCTCTATCCCTGGGAGGCACATGAATTATCAGATGTACACGAAGAAGAAAGGTTTAACAAAGCATACCTGACCATTTGATCAGAAGGGTGTCCAATTGATCAGAACTTGCCTCTGACAGCTCCCTGTCAAGAGTCAAGGTATTCACCCATAACAAGAGGATTGATGTCACTGCCTTGGACATGCCTGACAGAAACATGTTCAGCATTGCAAACGGAGCTGAAGTGATCTTTTAAAGGTGAACCACATACTTGGCTACTGATTACTGCCAAGCATTTATCGCTGACCCTTAGCAGTACCTCATCATCTGTGAGGTGTCTTTGGCATGACTGGAGACCAGTGAAGGTGCATGCATTTTTCTCTTGGTATACTTGGAATTGGATATCAAAAGTAATTTATGTCTTTCTGCTAAACATCATGTATATTCCCGGTAATGTAATCACTGTGATATTATAGACCTGTAGGTAGCTCAGTAAAATGTTACTTGACAGGCAATCGAGAGGTCTGGGATAATGAACCAGAGGTGATATTCAAATCCCACCACAGTAGCTGGAATATTTTAACTCAATTAATTAAATAAATCCAGAAAATAAATATGTAATTGGTAACAATGACTATGAAACTACTGGATAGTCACAAAAGCCTGTCTGGATTCTAGTATCTTTCAGCAAAGGAAATCTATCATTGTTACCCGGTGTGGTCTGTCTGTGACTCCAGACCTATGACAATATATCATCAGTGGCACCCTCACATGCAAAGCTTTGAATCTTTTCTTTATATCACGTATGTAGTTTGCATTCCTAAAGCAAATTGTTAGTCGGACCTTCACCAATTTCCTCCCGAAGCCTTTTACAGCAATTTACAGACGGATGCACATAAAATATACCTTTTAAAGTGAAAGATCTATAAAAGTAATCGTTTTTACGATGATAAACCTTGGATTTGGATAATTGTTGATGAGAAATTCTTCAACAAGTTTGATTAGAATTTTTTGAAGCAGCTATTTCTTCAAATATAGAAAATGACAGTAATGAGTCCTTTACTTTATTTGACTGTCTCTCACCATTTTGAGTTCCATAAACCATGAAGCAAAGGTGCTGAAATCTCTCCTCTATCTCGCTTCACCTCTCTCTCTCAGCCAGTAGCAGTTGACATTAAAAATTAAACATCTGATATTATTTTTCCTGTGAAACCTCATCTTAAAATCATTCCAAAATTCAACTCGTTTTCAAAACATTTGAAAAAGAACAATATTTTTATAGCCTGAAGAAATACAGGCAACAGGTTTACTCTGGGAAAAATTAATTACATAGTACGATATAGGAATTACAATATAGAAACAGACTACCCAGACCAATACGTTTGTGTTAGTGTTTATTGTACACATAAACCTGTTGTTTTAATCCCATGTGCCTGCAGTGTATCTTTTAATCCTTCACTCATTTATTCTTTTACACCTTTTTGTTCAAGCCTGCTTAAATGTTGTGATGGCCTCAATCAATTATTAAGTCTGGTGGTGCTTCTCACAGCTTTGGAATCTCTGAATTAGGAAACAGTTTCTCCCACATTTTATCCTGAGTTTCATACCCATAGACCCTGGCACACTGGGGGCAACACCGTGGCGCCAGAGACCTGGGTTCGATCCTGATTACGGGTGGCCCCATGGGATTTCCTCGGGTGCTCCGGTTTCCTCCCACACTCCAAAGATGTATAGGTTTGTAGGTTAATTGGCTTTGGTAAAAATTTGTCCCTTGTGTGTAGGACAGTGCAAGTTTACGGGGATTGCTGTTCGGTGCACTGATCAGTCTCGGTGTGCCGAAGGGCCCGTTTACGCGCTATATCTCTAAACTAAACTAAACATTGATTGTCTAGCCTTATTTTTGTTGGCTGTCATAAAATGAAGAGTGATTTATGACTTAAGAATGACATGACTTTTCATTTTTTTTAGTTGAGAGATATAGAGCGGAAACAAGCCGTTCGACCCACTGACTCCACACCGACCAGCCATCCCCGCACATTAACACTACCCTACACTAGGGACAATTGCTTACATTTATACTGAGCCAATTAACCCACAAACCTCTACGTCTTTAGAGTGTGGGAGTAAACCAAAGTTCTCGGAGGAAACCAATGCGGTCACAGGGAGAACGTACAAACTCCGTACAGACAACACCCATGGTCAATATCGAACCCGGGTCTCTGGCGCTGTAGAGCAGCAACTCTACCACTGCGCCACCGTGCCTTATACACCAGTGTCCATTCATTATGAAGCCCTATAAAAATGAAGCAGGCAGTCATCTCTGGCGATATTCACTGACCACATTGTCTTGGATATCAGGCCTTCACTGCTGTATTGTCTCATCACATATTAGTGAGTATCAGATTCAGTACATTGTGCATTGTATGGGTGTCGGGGGTCATGGGGAGAAGGCAGGAGAATGGGGTTAGGAGGGGGAAATTGAATGGTAGAGTAGACTTGATGGGCCAAATGGCCTAATTCTGCTCCTATCACATGATTCTCCACTCCATTCTTTCTGCCTATCCAGTCCTTCCACTCCTGCTAATAGACTGGTCATTTGAGAAGGGCAGTCAGGAAACTACAAGCTGGTGAGATTGATGTCAGGGAAGGGAAAGTTGTTGGAGGGGATTCTTAGTGATATGATCTACCAGCATTTGGAAAGGCACAGACTAATTAGGGATAGTCAACATGGCACCGTGCTTGGGAGATCACGACATGAGTTTTCTTGAAGAGGTCGCCAAGTGGACTGGTGAGGACTGGGAAATAGACATTCAGTGTTGACTTTATTAAGACCATTGATAAGGTCCAGCATGGCAGGCTAGAATGGAAGGTTAGGTCACATGAAATCCAAGGTGAGCTGTCTAATTTAATTCAAAATTGGCTTGGAGGAAGGAGTCAAAGGATGGTTGTGGAAAATGTTTTTCTGATTGGAGGCCTGTGACCAGTCGAGTGTCACAGGGGTTAGTACTGTGCCCACCGATGTTTGTTATCTACATTAACGATGCATTCTACCCCAGACTGTCCAAGTACTCCATGTACAAGTGCTAATTTCACTCTTTGGTTTACAAGCTTTTCAAACCTTTCTCGTCTGGATTGTGTACTGATCATAATGTTTGTGAAAAGATAATTGGAATATCTCAAGAAATATAATTTCCTAAAATTAAAGACATTTTTGAGAAGTAGTTAACTGAAGGAATATAGATAAAGTATATTTTGAATCTTTTGCCTATCTGTGTGTTTTCAGCTCTGAATACTAATCAAGGTAAGAAAACTGTAATTTTAAATACTGGTATCTCTCCCTGTTAAAAAAGTCCACCTTCCTATATTTGTGCTTCCTTAGACTTTGTACATTCTGGTGGATTTGCATCTAACCTTTGCCCTCATCATAATCCTTCCAGGATGTGCGACCTAAAACTACATGCAATATTCCACCTACAATACAATACAATACAATACAATGTATTTGTTGTCATTTGAACCTCATTGAGGTTCAAACGAAATTTGGTTTCTGCAGTCATACACACAAGGAAAAGAACCAAGACACAACACAATTTACACAAACATCCATCACAGCGCATCTCCTCCTCGCTGTGATGGAAGGCAAAGACTTATCTCTCCCCTGCACTCCCCATTCTCCTCCTGATGTCAGAGTCAAAGCCCCCGGCGGGCGATGGTAAGTGTCCCGCGGTCATTAAAGTCGCGCCGGGCAATGCAAGGCCACGCTCCGGGTACTCTTCAACCCCGCAACTCGGGCGGGAGAAGTCGCCATTGCGGAAGCCCCGAAAAGCGGTCTCCCAGCAGGGACCCGCGGGCTTGCTAAGTTTTCATATTGATTCTTTATTACATCTTGACTTTTCATATTATGGAATTATATAATACCATCACAGGTACTGACCTCCCCACCATCAAAGGGACTACAGGAGTTGCTGCCTCAAAAAAGGCAGCCTGCATCATCAGGGACCCACACCACCCTGGCAATACTCTCATTTTACTCCTGCAAAAGGAAACAGGTACAGGAGCCTGAAAACAGTAACGTCCAAGTTCAAGAGCAACTTCTTCCCAACAACCAACAACCTAGTAAAGACTGCAACCTCCAACTGAGCTTCAAACTAAAGACTTGGGTGGTGGGTTTATTGTTTTTATATTTGCACTATTATTTCTTGATTGTTTTTATATCCAGACCTCTTTTTTTCTTTATTATGGCTATATTCTCATATCGTCTCTCTCTCTCTCTCTCTCTCTCTCTCTCTCTCTCTCTCTCTCTCTCTCTCTCTCTCTCTCTCTCTCTCTCTCTCTCTCTCTCGACTGGTCATCATCGCCGTGAGTGCCTGTATATCGAGTCCGTTTGCGATGCCTGTTTCCGAAAAGGTCATCTCCAGGCAGTGTGTCAATCCGTAGGAAAGCTGACCAAATCGTGGAGACCATTCCTGTTGAAGTGCTTGGTGTGTCTATGATCACCAACAAGCTGAGGATTTTGCTGCGGGTCTCGAACGTCAATCTACAATTCCTGGTGGACACCGGTGCGGCTATGTCGCTAGTGGGTCAGGACATCTGGGAGAGGATCGGATCGCCGAAACTGAAACCGGACAACATCCGGTTTTTCGGATACGGACGACAGCCCATTCCAACGAAAGGCAAATGCACTGTCGCCGTTTTCTGTAATGGTATGACACAGATGTTGCCGCTGATCGTCATTGGTAAAGATGGTACATCCCTGTGAATCATCGACTGGATCCATGCTTTCTTGACATGAACGCCTTGATCTACGGTGGATCAACTATGACATTGTCATCTACCACGGATTGCAACATGGTCAGCAAGGGCGAAGACAACCTGCAGAAGGTTCTTGACCAGTTTCTGGCCTTTTCGCACCTGGACTCGGGCATTGCACAAAGATGATGCCGTCCCTCAAACCAAGACCAGTTCCGCTCAGTCGGATGGACGCCGTCGACAAGGAACTCTGCCATCTTGAAGAAATGGGACCATGTGGACCATTCAGAATGGGCCACACCCATAGTTGTCATTCAGAAGCCTTGCGGCAAGGTGCACATCTGTGGCGACTACAAAGTGACTGTAAATCCTCAATTGCACATTGATCAACACCCCATACCAAGAGTGGATGAGCTGTTCGTCAAGCTGCAAGGAGGACAGCACTTCTCGAAATCGGACATGTGTGACGCATATCTCCAAGTGGAACTGGACGATGAGACAAAAAACCTGCTTGTGATCAACACGCACAAGGGACTGTTCAGATACAACTGATTGACATTTGGACCAGCACTGGTGCCGACCATCTTCCAGAAACTGGTCGACAATCTGGTTGCCGGGATTCCGTACGTAGCCGCCTACCTGGATGACATAATTGTCACTGGCCGGACAGAGGAAGAACACCTGCAGAATCTAAAACAGACCCTCACGGCACTGAACAACTACGGCATGAAGTTGCGCATGGACATGTGCGCATTCTTCCGACAACAGGTCACATATCCTGGACATGTGATCTCGTCAAGTGGCTTGAAGCCATCGGAAGAAAGAGTGGACGCCATTGTGGAATTGCCGACGCCCGATAATGTGAAGCAGCTTGAAAGCTTCAATGGCAAGGTGAACTACTATGACAAGGTCATACGGCACTTTCGACTTTGTGCGCACCATTGAACAACCTGTGAAAACAGGATGTCGAATGGCACTGGTCCAAAGAGTATGACCATGCATTCACCAGGTTGAAGGAGATGCTCGTCCAGAAGACGCGTTTGGTCCACGATGATCCATCGAAGCCGATCTCGCTGGCCGCCGATGCATCGCCGTATGGTCCTGGAGCTGTAATCTCACAAACGGCGCCGAACGGCAAGGAAGAACGAATCGCGTTCGCATCCAAAACACTGATGAGAAAAACCACAGTCAAGTGGAGAAAGAACATATAGATAAAGCAGAAACTGATCTCTCTTCAAAAGAGAACACTGAGCAAAACTCTATTGATTCTGAGCCTTTAGCAAGAGTTGTGAAACACAAAAAAAGGCTGCCAAAAGGAGTGAAGCGACGTCCAGCTAAATGGAGATGTTCAAACTGGAAAGGGGGAATGTGATGTTTGGTAGACTGTGTGGGGTGGGAGGACCCGTTGTTCCCTGCACTGGACAATGAAATATGTTTTGTACATAGTTTTTCCTGTCTGTAGACAGTGAGTGTGCAGCCATTTTGAGTTGTCTTGCTGCCAGCATTGAGTAATATATTGAAGACTCTCAGGTATCACGCAGACCTAGAAAAAGAACACGAAAAAGACCTGTCAAAGGGTGGATGAGCCTCTAACGAGCCAACGGCCATCCACACTTCAGTAAAAGTTGCAATCACTGTCGTACAGAGCATTGTAAGGACACACACACCAAAATGCTTCACTTCCAGCGGCGGAATTTCACAGGAACTGGAGGACAGAGATGTGTGGTGCATCCGTCACCGTTCCCGTCGGAAAGCAGCACCACTAATGTTTTCAAGTTCAAGTTCAAGTTCACATTTATTGCCACATGCACCAATTAAGGTACAGTGGAATTTGACTTACCATGCAGCCATACAAATAAAAGAGCACAATACACAATGGAATATAACATGAACATCCACCACAGTGGAATCAACATTCTTCACTGTGGTGGAAGGCAATAACTTTGTCAGTCCTCCTCCTTTGTTCATCTGTGGTCGGGGCCATGAACAAAGGAGGAGGACTGACAGTCAGTCACAGCTACGGATGGCCCGATGTACTGGCCCTCTCGTCAGGATGCTCGAAACTCCGACATCGGGACGGACGGACACTCCACAGCTTAGAGGTCCCGAATCGGCCGCTTCCTACTGGAGACCGGGGCTTCACGATGTTATAGGCCGCAGGCCGGCAGACGGAGCTCTTAAAGTCCACACCGCGCCCGCGGCTAGAAGCTCCGCATATCGCAGCTTCAGTATGTTATAGGCCGCAGGCCGGCAGTCGGAGCACTTCTTCCAGCGACCCCCGGCAAGGGATCGCCCGCTCCGCGATGGAAAGTCCGCACTGCACCCGCTGCTGAAGCTCTGGACTCGACTGGGAAAGGCCGCACCAATCCAAGCTGTTAAGCCGCGAGGGAGGGCAAAATGCAACTAGGAGAAAAGTCACATTCCACTGAGGTAAGTGACTAAAAAACAGTTTCCCCCAATTCCCGCCCCCACCCCCCCCAAACTAAATCACACTTCAACGATGATGAATGAAAAATGTAAATAATTGCTTCAGAATTGTCAGTATACAGATAAGATTTTATAATCTATATTTTCCTATCAATCTATTTGCGAGGTGAAATGCAGGCACTTTATTTCAATTGCGTTGCGAGGCTTTGCCTAAAATTAATTAAATAGTTTGCGTTCCAAAGCTTTTAAAAGCAAATTTAGCAAAGTGCCACCATCTGAGGAAGGCCATTGCTGCACAAGAGAATCATCCACAGTTGACAAGACCTTCAACGTGCTGCATTTTCTTTGGCTGCATCGCCCTAGCAGTAGTAGGAACACGTACAGTATAACATTCTGCTACTCATGAGTGGTAAATTTCAATTGCAATTTAAGCTTCTATGTGACTGAGCCTTTGAATGAGGCCATTAGTGTAAACATAATGGGGAAGTTAACAGGTAAGCTTAACATGCACCATTGTGAAAATAGTCTTATGAATAAGGAGGTAAGATTATCAGCTCTCACTCAAATTTTCATATTTGCTCAGCTGCTAATCTTCAATTTGAATCACCATTTTATCATAATTTACAAGAATTTTCAGGTCAATGAAATTTCAATCCAGTCACTGAATAATACATATATAGGTGTTTAAAGAGCTATCACATCTAAAGTGCGGCACAAAAATGTGATAATGAATTATGAGGAATGGAAAGTTTACAAAATGATAGACTGTATTGTGTGTCCTTTATGATGACAAACTTATCACTGATCAGCATCATTACATCTTGAAAGTTACAGGAACTTCTAAGAACTGCACATTTACATTTAAATGCTAAAATGCAGAACTTCCTTTCAGTGTTTCTCTGCTCCTTTACAAGCTACAATCATTTTTAGGCTTCTCCTGCATAATCAAGAGAAAATGGTGACCTGGTAGTGACTGGTTGAGATATTTAAAAACTATGTGCGCTCTGAAATAACCTGAACATTTCATGTCTTCTTGCATGAGGTTTAAGTGAGGTTTAAAGTGAGCATTAATTGTTTGGAAAATTCCCTGTGCCTAAGTGGGACAGGCCCATAATGTTAAATGTCCACCGAGCTTCACAGCCGTGTATCTCTGACTTCTTAAAGGTTGTCTCCACTCCAGTGGCGTAGGGTGGGTTTTGAGCGCCCGGGGCAGGTAAAAAAATCGCGCCACCTCATTAGCGGCTAGCCATGGCCCTTGAGCTGTTATAAATCCAAGTTTTGTATTTATTTTCTCAACCTAACAAAAGATGGCGGCGCAGCCTTAGCAGCTGCGGCTCGCCTGCAGTCTGTCTGTTTTTTTCTTCTTTTTGTGTTGTTCTTTTGTCCTGTTTAATTGATTTTTGGTTTATTATGTTGTGTATGTGGTGGGGGGGGGACACGTTTTTAGTCTCTTCCTTCGGGGGATGCGACTTCTTTTGTCGTATCCCCCGTCTCCGCCTGCGCCGAGGCCTAATGGCGGAGCTGGCGGCCTCGGAGCTGGGGCAGCGGCAGCGGCGGCTGGGACAGCGGCAGCGGTGACCAGAACTCGGAGCTGGGCAGCGGCGGCTGGGACAGCGGCAATGGCGACCAGAACTCGGAGCTGGGTAGCGTCAGCGGCAGCGGTGGCTTTGACAGCGGCAGCGGCGGCCTGGCCTCGGAGCTGGGACAGCGGCAGCGGCCGCCCTGCATCGGAGCTTGGATGGCGGCGGCAGCGGCTGGGACGGCGGCAGCGGCAGCGGCGGCCTGGCCTCAGAGCTGGGACAGCGGCAGCGGCCGCCCGGCATCGGAACTGGGACGGCGGCGGCAGCGGCTGGGACGGCGGCAGCGGCAACGACAGCGGCGGCCTGGCCTCGGAGCTGGGGCAGCGGCAGCGGCGACCTGGCCTCGGAGCGGGGACAGCGGCAGCGGCGGCCTGGCCTCGGAGCGGGGGCAGTGGCAACGGCCACACGGCATCGGAGCTGGGGCAGCGGCAGCGGCGACCTGGCCTCGGAGCTGGGACAGCGGCGACCAGAACTCGGAGCTGGGGTACGTTCCGGCGGCAGCGGCCACCCGACCCAACAATTTTTTTGCGCTCCTAAAAATTTAGCGTCCGGGGGAAACGGCCCCTCTGGCCCCCCCCATGCTACACCACTGCTCCACTCCTACTCCCCCCTCCTCTCCCTCCCTCTTTTAAAGGATTTACCACACACCGTGCTTTAGCCATCTTAATTACAGCGCCAACCATCCTGTTCATCACGGTGTGTATCTGTATCACCTTGGCTTTACACCGTGTTAATTTCACTCAGACAGCGCTGCCCCCGCTTGCATTGTCCCCCGCCAGCATAACGGGCTGGTGAAGGAAGCGATGTGTGTATCATGTGTGTGTGTTGGTGTTCCACTCAGTCACCGTTCCAGTTGCCAGTCGCCAGAAAAATCGCCTAAGTGGGACAGGCCCATTTCAGTACTTGCAACGCCAGAGACCCGAGTTCGCTCCCAACTACGGGTGCTGTCTGTACGGAGTTTGTACGTTCTCCCCGTGACTGCGTGGGTTTTCTCCAAGATCTACGGTTTCCTCACACACTCCAAAGACGTGCAGGTTTGTAGGATAATTGGCTGGTAAATTGACTAGTGTGTGTAGAATCGTGTAGTGTGGGGGGGATCGGAGCAGATTCGGTAGGCCGAAGGGCTTGTTTCTGCACTGTATCTCTAAAATTAAAACAAAAAAATCTAGGGATGCGCTTGACAGCAAACAAAATTGACAAATGGAAACTCCACCACCACAAAGATCAATAGATCTTGGTGGGCAACTTTCTTTAAAGACAGCCAACTCCAGTGAAGGCTATTCATTCTGTATTGACTGCTAACTCCAGGCTTTTATTGCTTTTATAATAAAGAGATGGATTTTGAAATTTATGATAATCTACTTCTCAAAGAAATGCACATTCTTGATTGATTGGGAAGACCACAGATAAACTTTGACTGTCTTAAGCATGTAGGATAATGCGCCCTAATTTATCGCCACAAAGGATGACCAACTGATGGGGTGCTAATATCCCTACTCCCTTAAAGAAGTAAGACAGTGTATAATTCATATCAGCCCAATATATAATGAAACAACCATGCTGTGGTTTCTGAGGTCTGGTTTAAAATACTTGGGGAAATTGAAACACCAGAAATGCCACTGTCTAAGAAACAAAACTCAATATCTACAACTCAGTGGCACAAATAACAGGGCCAGCACCTCACAGATCCAGTGACCCAGCTTCAATCATGTCCTCTGCTGTCTGTGTGGAGTATACATATTCTTCCTGCGACCATGTGGGTTTCCCAAGAATACTCTGGCTTCATCCCATACCCCCAAGGCTTACACTCTGCAGACCAATAGACTCAATGTGCAGTAAAATATGGGGGGTGGTGATGATATTGTGATAATATAGATGCTGTCGCATTAGTGAAAATGGATGTTTGATGCCAACATGACCTCAGTGAGCCAATGAGCCTCTTTTCATGCTAAAAAATTCATTATTGGTAAGCATCAATGTGAAGAGTCTGGCGCCAGAAGGACATATTTACAGTGTGTATAAAGTTTTTTTTTTATCACAACAAAAATTATCTATGAACAAAAAGATAGGCGTTCAATGTGTTCGAACTTGTCAAAGTGATAGAAATTAAGATCATGCGAAAGGGAAACAATGTTTATAAGATGTGGGAAAATGCTCTCATGGTAAGTTATTCAGAAGGTTTGGCAATACAATAGTGTGGAAGAAAATGATCGGGTCAGTCAGTCGACCCCAACATCACAGATAGGCAGGACACAGAAGAGGCTACAGATGCTGAAAATCTGAGCAAAAAAACAAACTGCTACAAGAACTCACCAAGTCATGCAGCATCTGCGGAGGGAAATGGACAGACGATGGTTCAAGTGGGAACTTTCTTCAAGATTGGAGTAGTCAACTGGTAGAAAAAAGTGAGGAGAATGTTGGGCAGGAGTTGCCTATTGATAGATGGATCCAGTTAAGATGGAGTTGATTGGCAGATAAGTCTTGTTGTGAAGAGACGGATGGAGATAGTCACAATGACAACGTGTGGCCTCACTCTGGCAATGGAGACTGTGGACAGACAGGTCACTTTCGGAAAGGAAAAGGGAATTGAAGTGACCAGAATCTGGGTGCTTCAGCTAGCCCTTCCATTAAAAGCAGATTATCCATTCATATATAGACACAAGAAGCTGGAGTAACTCAGCGGGTCAGACAGCATCTCTGGAGAAAAGGAAGAGGTGACGTTTCGGGTCAAGACCCTTCTTCAGACCCATTCATATTATAGCACTTAAATCATTTCCACGTACCTCAACTGCATCCTATCCCCCCTGGTCCAATCTCTCCCGACCTATGTCCAAGATACCTCACACGCTCTTTGTAATATAATCATTCCCCAGCCCCGCATGGCCCGGTTTAACCTTCTCCCCAAAATCCATAAACACAACTGCTCTGGCAAACCCATTGTTTCTGCCTGCTCCTGTCCCACTAAATCATTTTCACGTAACTCGACTCCATCTTATCCCACCTGGTCCAATCTCTCCTGACCTAGGTCCAAGATACCTCACACGCCCTTCGTATTATAAGAGTCTGAATAAGGGTCTCGACCCTAAACGTCACATATTCCTTTTTTCCTGAGAGGTTGTCTGACCCGTTGAGTTAATTCAGCTTTTTGTGTCTATCTTTGGTTTAAACCAGCATCTGCAGTTCCTTTCTACACATTATCCATTCATATTGGAGTTTGTGGGTGCTTGGTCAATATAGTGCTGCCTTGTTTACCATATTACAAATATGAGTCCACTTCTATAGTACATTGTCGGCTGTGATGTGTTTTAGAGCAAAAGCATGAAAATTATTATACAAATGAAAGTTTTGCTCTCTTTCCTGTTTATTGTAAGACCAAGTCCATTGCACTCAACGCAGCAGTATCTCAATCCGCACACCTACAAGACAAGGTTATATTGCCTCCTTTCTGAAGAGCCTGATGATACAAAGCTCGTGGTTAGAAGATGGATGCATGCACAGCATCACAAATATGCAAGGCCTATAAACCATGCCTGACATTGTGCTGCAAATCTTAAACTGAATGGAGGAACGCATTACTCTGCAGTACTGCAACTGACAAAACTCTGATTATTAATAACCAATTATCTGTTATTTGCACTTTATCAGTTTATTTATTCATGTGTGTATATATTTATATTATGGTATATGGACACACTGATCTGTTTGTTGTAAATGCCTACTATGTTCTGTGTGCTGAAGCAAAGCAAGAATTTCATTGTCCTATCAGGGACACATGACTATAAACTCACTTGAACTTGATGTTGTGTTCAAAAGGGAACTGCAGATGCTGGAATATCGAAGGTACACAAAATTGCTGGGGGAACTCAGCGGGTGCAGCAGCATCTATAGCTGCTGCACCCGCTGAGTTCCCCCAGCAATTTTGTGAACTTGATGTTGGATGCCTTTGGACCACCATGGAGTTTGTGGTAACAAAAAGATTATCCGCCTGTGAAGCCTTCATAATAGACCTGCATTCCTCTTTGGATAACGACATGGCTTTCAGACTTTTGGGATGAGACCCTTCTTCAGACCCCTTAGTGGACTAGTGTAGCTGGGACATGTTGACCGGTGTGGGCAAGTTGGGGGGTGGGCCTGTTTCCACACTGTATCACTGACTCGAGGATTTTATCCTAATTTTTTTAAATTGATGTGCATTTTTAATTTTGTTGTCACCAGAATAGAAGTGAGGGAGAGTTAATTTCTTTTGTTCCCTTTCAATTGTGCAGGTGTGGCAGTAATGTAGCAACATTTTACAATTTGGACTTGTTCAAACTGAACACTCGTGAACATGTCCAAATTCTAAATCTAATCGTGAAATATACGGCATTGACACTCAGATTACATGTGCCTTATATAACAGTCCTGTCCCACTTACTTGCAAAATAGTCAGAGCAGTCCTTATTTTTTTCCTGTACTGTAGCAACACGAAACTCTAACAGCCAAGTCTGACTGCTTTTGAATTTGATAACTATACATTAAAATCAAAGACTGGAAATGGTATAAATTGAAATTTTAACTACAATGTTTCTATTTTCGCATTTTGAAAATGTGAAAAGGCTAAATGACCAACATAACTCATTTTCCCTTTAGTATTATAATTTTTAAAAAGTCATAAAGTGGACAAGAACACTGGATTGTGTTTTAAAAGATATTGATAATACCATTAACAAGTATTCCCTTGAAAAACCAGAAAGGTCAATATTAAAGAAGAACAAGATACTGCGGCAGATTCATTTACTTTTATTTTACCCAAGAACAGAATAAACGGAATGTATTTTTCTGATACTGATGTTGATATATTTAAGAATTAGATAGATACAGACACCAGCTAGCTCATGTAGGGATTAAGTGTAGAACCAACACTATGAAAGAATTGAAATGTAACATTGAAGTGGAATGGATTTGCATTATGGGTAATGCTTGCACATCCTATTTATACATCTTTAAACATAAGCGAGACAAGAAATTTCCCATGATGACTTTTAAAATACTGATTTATTGAGCATCTGAAGCCTTTGACCTTGCCAGAAAGCTTTCATTTAAATAGCACTTTGAACAATAAATAGTATTTTGAATGCATGCTCCCAGTAGCCTAGCTCAATGCGAGCCATTCCCAGAGCTAACGTGACCAAACTAGATCTTCAGTCTGGTGGGTGAAGGGTCCAATCCCACATAAGATGAACATGTAGTTAAAAAGCAGAAACCTGGAAGAGCATGTTAAAGTTAATTGAAAAAATAAAATCAACAGGCTACCCTTTCTTGTCAGACTAGAAAATGAATAAAAACTGTCATGTTTTTAAAACAGCCAATAAATATCATGCACATAGTCAAAATGGGAAAGATCTGAAATAAAGAGCAACATTTATGTTTGTTCTAATGGAATGTCCTGTGATTAAACAATATGCACAATTACTGATGCAATGTTGTTGAGCAGAAACATGACCTGTTTATCGGGTTCCAAAGGAGCTGCCTAACCTACTGAGCATTGCAACCTTTCTCTTGATTTAATCAGAGTGAAACATGTTTCTAAAGCGATTGTTTCTGATGCACAATTAGAAAACATTTAGTGTTTAGAGTCATAGAGTGATACAGTGTGGAAACAGGCCCAACATGTCCCAGCTACACTCGTCCCACCTGTCTGTGCATGGTCCATAATCCTCCAAACCTATCCTATCCATGTACCTGTGTTCAAAAGGGAACTGCAGATGCTGGAATATCGAAGGTACACAAAATTCGGGGTCTGAAGAAGGGTTTCGGCCCGAAACGTCGCCTATTTCCTTCGCTCCATAGATGCTGCTGCACCCGCTGAGTTTCCCCAGCAATTTTGTGTACCTATCCATGTACCTGTCTAACTGTTTCTTAAACATTGGGATAGTTCCAGCCTCAACTACCTCATCTGGCAGCGTGTTCCATACACCCATCACCCATTTGTGTGAATGTGTTTATGTGTGTTTATGTTTTTAACGTTTTTTTTTCTAACGATTTGTCAGTGATTTCATTCCATATTTCAATGTTTATCATCCCCGGCCTAGCATTGCAATGGCCTAAACACAGGCTGAGAGAGTAGCACTAGAGTTACACTATATGGTAATTCAACAGAGATTATTTTATCACACATTTGAACAGAACCCTATTTTAAAAGTATATATTTTTATGCTGCTCACAGCAGTGCTTTATAATTGACCACAGATATCTGACGTAGTGAGACTCAAAATTATAGTTCTTTGCCTTTTCTATTAATGTGATTACACCCCCAGAAAATGAAACTGAAAGTAACCTCAATATAATACCACTATAGAGGGAATTTGGTGAAGTGACATGAGTAGGAATATAAACAATGAGATCAAGTCGCAAAGCTCCTGTTTAAATAAAGCATTATATTTTTATAATATAATACTGTGACATTTTATTTGTCGCACCTGTTAAACCCTATAATTCAAAATGGAAGTTTTCCCGCATAATTAGGATAGCAAGTCTTCAGGAGTCTAGGAATAGGCCTGTCTGTTAAGATAAAATGTGAAAAAGGTACATCATTAAGTAATCAGGAAGTAATCATTTTATTTCTGTCCTTCCCTATCCTTTGCTGTTTTATTGATGAGCGAGATGTATATTTCCTGTAATCCACCACAATGTCACATTGTGCTAAATGTAAATGAGAGGCCCATTTGCTCAAAGACATTCACTTGTTCTCTTGGCATCTCTGAAAAAATATCATTCAAAAATCTGTTCTTGCAGAATATTTCAATGTTAAGAATGAATGCTGATGCTACTTGAAATAATATTATTATTTTTGCTGCAATTCCAACTGAATTTTAAATCAAGCAGAATCATTTCATTTCAGGTTAATGCACTGGAGCAGGAGGAAATCCTGTGGTAAAGAAACTAATAAACATCTTGTGCAATTTTGCAGTGATTTGTGATGATATTTTAACAGTTTCATATTTTGTAAAAATCTAATTCAGCTGTCCAATAAATCCACTTTTCTCCACATTTTCGACACGGTTTGAAATTCTACAGGAAATTCATATAACTGAACAATAATTCTCATTATCTGCATATTCTGGTAACAATAGTGGAAATAGAATTTATTTTGCAAAAGTTAGCTTAATCACAGAGGAAAATGATAGTAATTCTATTCCATACATGAAAAACTTGAACCTTTTGCTTTTTAGTAATTTATTATCCTTATCACTGCTCCTTATTTATAACATTGACATAAAATCTAATATAATAATGTACAATGGTGTTAATAAAATATATTTTCTGAATATTTTCAGTATTTTAATTTTTGATGCTGGTATTATGAGACATAATGGGGCAAAGTATTGGATTTGCAAAATAAAACTAAAATATATCATAAGCAAGTATGCAGCACTGAAGAAACGCACAAGGCCTGTTTTGGATCAGAAACAAGCTTGAAGGAGATATATTCTTTCTCTAGCCGGGTTTCTTCCTAAATAATGAGGTTAAACTCCTTATACTGCTCAACTAGTAGTATAAAATTTTAATCAAAAATTATGGAGCTCATTGAAAGAAAAAAAATTAAAGAAAACTTTGTTCTTTTCTCACCAGTGGAAATTGATTTAGTTATGCAAATTACTGCTATGAATATTAAGTCGATGAAGAAAGGTTTCTAATAAAGAGACCTTTTGTTTTGAAAATGCAAAAATATATGCTTTAATTTCTTGCTAATTTACTGTTCTTTGATAATGTTCATTTTTTTCCCCACAGTGACTTCACTGATGGTTTTAATACTGTGAATACAACTACAGGCCAACAATACTGGTTTTGACAAGCCTTCCCCTGTGTAACAATAGATCATGATTTGCAGCCCCTTATGCACAATTCTATTAGGGTGAATTTTGTCTTTGGGGCTTTCCCTGAAATGAATTCTCATTTTAATGCTAGCCTCCTGCAGTTTTTAATTTTTAAGCTGTAATATGAAATTGCAAATTTTACAAACATCATTTGAGAAAGCCACTAGGACAGAAATGAATGCCAAAGTGTACATATTGTGTAATTAGGCTTTTATGAAAAACAGCATATCAATGTCAAGCTAAAAATTAACTTAAAGATTCAGTTTCTAATTGGAAAGAAAAGTGCATATGTATATTACACCCAAGGCTGGAAATTATTTTCAGGGTTAAGACTGAGGTTACGTTAGACCATGGATAAGAAGATAAATACTGAAAGTATTTAATTATTTAACTTTGGATATGATGTGGAGATAATATTTTGAAGGCTACAGCAGCCTTACAGTAACAGATTCCAAATAATTATACAGCCATTTATGAAGAGAGACAGATCATACTTTGATTTCTCATTTATTTTTACAATATTCCAAATTAAGGATAAAATACTTTCTTCATAAATTGAAAAGATATCCTTCACATCTCAGTGGATTAAACTTAGTATATAAAGATAACATATGTCAATGGACTTTGTTGTACCAGGGATATATTTTTAACATTTAACCTTTTCTGATAAATGTACATACAGGCATAATTGCTAAGTAGAAAGGGGTTAATTGAAGTAGTACAATTATGATATTCAGATTTGAATATAAAAGCAGCATGAAGAATGGTTTGCCTCTTATGCCAGCAGCACAAAGAGAAGAGGACAG
Source organism: Amblyraja radiata (assembly GCF_010909765.2). Classification (NCBI taxonomy): domain Eukaryota; kingdom Metazoa; phylum Chordata; class Chondrichthyes; order Rajiformes; family Rajidae; genus Amblyraja; species Amblyraja radiata. Next base: position 17,728,567 of record NC_045970.1, read on the forward strand.
AGTTTGTGATAAAAGAGCTTTATCAACGATCATAACAGATGTCTCGAACCAGACTGGAACTGGGCCATTCACTAAGATTATACGTTAACTATGGAAGCGACATATTAAACAGTTCAGGTGGCATTTTTTGAAGATAAATCAATACCTATCCTTATCCAAAGAGTTGACCTAGATTCCCCAATGCGGTATAGAGGTTGCAAGAGTGAAGCAGACATGCAAGTCTACCAGCTATTGGCCTCCCTTTCATGTGCTGGAGGTTAGAAATAATTTTCAAGGTTAAATCATGGATAAGATAATTCTGTAAATATATAACTATTAAACTTTGGATAATCATTTTTATAATTATTCATCGCCTTCCTTGGTGGGCCACCGGTGAGAAATGTGTATTTGCCTGTGGATTTAATCTTATCAGAAGCCAAAAAGGTGGAGAATACCAGTATTTATCAACACAGAGAATCCCCTTGGAAATGGTGTTCAAATATGTGACGCAGCTTCAGGCGAAGTGAGACTCTGGAGTGTGAGCATTGGCCACATGAAAGAGATCAGTAATGGTGACACCACTTTTTTTATCCACTGTATTACATCAGGTTGTCACAAAAAGTGTCTTTGGTAAGAAATCCTTGGGTTACAAGGGTAGGGATGCAGGAGAGCCTGGAAAAACAATGGTGGAAAGTGGCCTTGGAGAGGCGCTCCACAGCCTGGGAAGCTGAAAGCTCTCATGGGTGTCTCAAAAAATAATCATATCTTCCTGACAATAAATGCAAGTCAGCTGCATGGCAGTGAATAATAAGATAGCTATTAAAATAAATGGTTTTTCCTACAAAATGGTCAGTCACCCATCATTCACCCTCAGGTGTGAGCAGTTGTTTGGTGTTACTTCGCTGGTAACCCACAGCACTCTTGCACAAGTCCTGATTTTTGGTGAGGTATTGTACACTCCAGGGGCGGAAAACCCGGGGAGAGCCAGAGGGGACAAGTCCCCCGCATGTTTTGAGAGGTGGGGGACATCTCCCCCGTTTTTGACATCCGGATTTTAAAATCTCCGCTTTCCGCGAGACAGTGGAGGTGGGACTGCTGATCGAGGGCGCCGATTGGACGAGAGAGACGTCGGTCAGCAGACAATGTGGGCGGGACATGATGATTCAGCGCGATGATTGGGGGAGGGAGGAATGGGGGGGGGTGGGACTGAGGATAGAGTGTGGTGATTGGAGGAGGGAGACGTGGCACAGACCTGCGCCTCATTCGCAGCCAGGATCGATCCCGGCCGGCTCTCCGGCGCTGTCCCGTCCCCGCCCGAGTGTCCCCACCCCTCCCCCCCATGGGTGGCCAGAGAGGTCGGGAGTAAGATGTGAGCTGTACCCCCAGGCCCACAGCCAGCGCAGAGAAGCAGCGCTAAACCCAGCTCAACTCTGCCTCTCCCGCCAGGTTAACCTGCCTGGGCTTGCGGGAAATATGGCCAGCGCGGAGAAGCAGCGCTGGTGTCCCGTCAGTCCAGGCAGGGCTTGTAGGTTAACCCGGCAAGACAGGCAGAGTTGAGCTGCATTTAGCGCTGGATTGAGCCTCTGAAGCCTCGCGCATGTGTGTGTGAGTGTGAGTGTGCGCATGCGCGCACGACTGCCAAAAAATTGTGTCCCTCCTGTCCCCTCCATATTTTGATATTGAGTTCCGTGCCTGGTTCACTCTACTACACGCAGTGCAGTGAATGGAATGGTGAGGAAGCTGTGAATAAGTCACCAAAAATGTATAGGGAAGAACAAATGAATGCATTTGAGACAGATGGGAATCGAAAGTATGGGCACAGAAAGTAAGGAAATAAGAAACTGATGCATTAGGACTGTGCTGTCATTCAGTCACGTCATGGCTGAACAATTGCCTCAGTGTCACTGTTCTCCATTAACCCCAATTCCCTTCATTTCCAAAAATCTATTTGTTGCTCTCTTGAAAATACTCAGTGTCTGTGTCTCTACTGCACTCTTGGCACCTTTATTATTCAAAGATTCACACATCTCTGGGTTAAGAAAGTTCTTCTCCCCTCAACCTCATCTCAGAAGGTTCTATCACATGGGATCTAAGGGGAGCGAGCCAATTAGATACAATGCACAAAAACAAACTGCTGGAGAAACAAGCAGCATCTATGGAGGGAAATGGACAGATGGTGTTTCGATTCAGGACCCTTCTTAAAACTGAGAGGTCTAGACTTGAAACATCATCTGACTGTTTCCATACACAGATGCTGCCTGACCTATTGAGTTCTTTCAAGTTTGCTTTTTGTTCAAAATGTCAGCATCTTCAGTCTCTTGTGTCTCTGAGTGGATTAAAAAACTGGCTTGAAGGTAGGCGACAGTGGACTGTGATAGATGGTTGTTTTTTCAGACTGGAGGCCTGTAACAAGTCATGTACCACCAGGATCAGTGTTGGGTTCATTGTTCTTTCATTATTTATGTCAACGATTTGGATGAGAATAAAAGTGGCATGTTTAGTAATTTTTGCGAAAAACACTAAAATTGGTGGAATAGTGAACAATGAAGAAGGTCACAATGGGCTAAGATTACAACCTGCTGTTGATCAACTGGGCCAATGGTTCAAGGTATGGCAAATAAAGTTTAATTCAGATAAATGCAAGGTGTTATATTTTGGTATGACAACCCAAGGCAAGATATATACAATAAATGGTAGAGTCCTGGGGAGTGGTGTAAAACTTAGTGAGGTGACTCAGGTCGACATGTAATGAAAAAGATATTTGACAACCTTGCCTTTATCCATCTGTGTACTGAGTACAATGGTTGGGACATCATGTGACTTTTGTACAATACTTTGGTAAGGCCACATTTGAGGTACTGTGTTCATTTCTGGTTGGAACAGTTCTGCCATAGGAAGGATGTCATTAAACTGGAAAAGGTGCAAAGAAAAGTTACAGGAATTATCTCAGAACTGGAGGGGTTGAGTTATAAGGAGGCCAGATGAGTAGGACTTCTTTTCCTGGAGTCTAAGGGGTGACATTATAGAGGTACATACATTTATGAGCGTCACAGATAAGGTGTATGGTCATAATCTTTTCCCTAGGGTAGCGGTCCAAAACTTGAGGGCATAACTTAATGGTGAGAAGGGTAAGATTTAAAGGGGACATGTGGGGAAATATTTTCACATAGAGGGGTGGTGTGTGTATAGAATGAGCTGCAACAGGAAGTGGGGGAGGCAGGTATAATTAGGACATTTAAAAAATACTTGGACAGGTACGTGAATCGGAATGGTCTGGAAGGTTATACGTTAGGTGAGGGCAAGTGGGATTAACTCAGTTTGACAACTTGGTTGCATGGACAAGTTAGGTCAAAGGGCCAGTTTCTGAGCTGTATTGTTCTGGAGATTCTATGACTCTATTCCAAATGGCTAAATTGCCTTATTTTAAGATTGTGACCCATAACTCAACAGCCAGGGTTAAATTAATTCTGCTATGTCAAATGGCTTAACAATTTTGTAAGTTTCAATCAAATCGCCTGTCAGCCTTCCAAACTCAAGAGTATAGTCCCACTCTGCTTAGGCATATAACAAACCAGTCATTCCAGGAATCAACCTAGTGAAATTTGTTGCACTCCCTCCATCACAAGTATATCCTTCTGTAAATGTAAGGCCAGATCTGTAATCAACATAACAGATGCAGTCTCACCAGGACTCTATATAATTGGAGTCATAAATCTTCACTCCAGCAATAAAGTCCAACATTTCATTTGCCTTCCTAATTGCTTGCTGAACCTGCGTGTTCACTTTAACTAATTTGTGTTCCAAGTTACCCAAGTCGCTGTGTGAGTACTAACCAGAAGGACTGGGGCCTTTTGGAGAAGTTTGAGCACCTATTTCATAATCCCTTGTTGAGCAACACTCTTAACTCGGGGATGGAGGAGAAAAAACAGAAGTTATAAAAGAAAAAGGGGTTGGTGAAGGTCCAACGTAATAATTAGACAACTGCATTGGTGGTGGTTCCCAAAGTAGACAGTATGCTAAAACCTTGTAGTGTTTACCAGATCACTGGGAATGGAACTGATTGTTCAAAATGTTCAATTCTATCCACTTCTTTGATAACAAAGTAACCATGTGTGCATGCAGCAAGACCAGAACACTGTAGAACAACACAGCAAGGAACTAGGCCCTATGGCCCAACCTGTCCATACCGAGCAAGATACCCATTTAAACCAATTCTATGATTCCATTGACCAACTCTTCACTAAAGGAACTGCAGTAGATTAATCAGGCCTGTACAAAGCTTTTCAAAAAGGGGGGTGGCATGACAGGATTACAAAAAAATTATGTGAAATAATGTGCGCGCAGTGCACATCACGAGTGCGAAAACCCTCGCAGCCGGGGTCCAGGGCCCGCTTAAGGGCACTGGAAGCTCTGGGGTTTTAGATGCTCTCTGGTGCATTCTGAGCCTTATTTTGGAGCATTTGTGCACCAAATTTATGATCAATATTTCAGAAATAATTTTGGTTGAGTCAAGAGCAATGGGATGGGATGATTGGGATCATTGTATACATTTTTTTTAAATCAAGAATTGTTGTCCTTGTATTAATAATCATCAAGTTGTACTGTTGTAAAATGTTATGTAAAATGTTATAAAGGAGCATGCAAAAACTGCAAATAAAATACTGTAAGTTTTTGCAGTAAAGAAAACCTTTTTTTGGAAAATGTTTTGTGTGTTTATTTGATTGCCTGTTACTGTTAGACTGTGTTAGTGTGTGCAGTGCACCTTTAATGGTCCTCCTGACCTAACAACTTCACATCACATCAATTTCAACATGTGAAAACAACATTTAGTTTGACTTCAATTTCTATCATGAAAATTGAAGTCAAACTAAATGGTGCATTTACATTACTATGACCGCCTTCAAACTAACCTATTTTACTGTCATACTATTATAACAAATTCTAGTCCCATGATGACTCATAAACAAATCAAAAATCACACTTTGAATTCTCAAATATAATGTGATTGCGAATAATTGCAGAGGTGGCAAGTTTCACCGAGCATTTCTGTATTTTGATGACTAAAAATCAGTATTTTGTTGGGGAAATTGGTATTTCTCACATAAATGCAATAGAAAGTACTACACAAAACTGGATTTTTGAAAATCAGTATTTTGCATGCAACCTCATGTATTCTCAAATATCAGTATGGAATACTGAAAATCAGTACTTCTGAATTATGAAAGTATTTTTGAAATGTGAATTTATAATTCTTGATTTTGATTCCATAACATAAAAATATATAATAACACGAGACTAAGTGGGACCCGTTGGGTCCCAGCATCACACGGGAGGGCTGGTCCCACAACACAATATTCCAACTCTCCACCAATTCCAATATTGGTGGCCAGGAGAGCTAGTATGGATGTTGTGCGCTGAAGGGACTGGTTTCCAGAGGGCTAGTATGGACATTGTGGGCCGAATGGATTCTTGGGCTGGCGGCTCAGTCACTCAAGCTTGTTGTGCTGGTAGCTTACTCACTCACGGCTGGTTGGCTCGCAGTTGACTCACGGCTATTCCTTGAAATTCCATTTCAAGCAGGGTGCAAGGACACCAATTTCAAGTGCAGTTTCATACCATTTAAATCAGGGCAAAAGGCCACGAAAGACAGTGAGTCGTGACCTCTCCCTCCCCCATCATGCAGAGACCGAGCCACCCCCACACTTCCGGGTTTTATTGTCCCTCCCCCCTCCCACCAGAAGGGGCATGCCCTTCATGGCGTGATTGACAAGGGAGAGGATCTCAACATTTTTTAAACACTAATATCTTTCATTTTTCATCGATGGGAAAAACCCTCGGCACCAGATGAGCGGAGGGGGTCTCTGAGTAAGATGGCCAAAATGTACAGCCGTACGTGGTAGCATTTTTTCTAAAATCAATATAAAGCGCAAACAGATATAGATTAGACTTTTAATTATATAGAAGGCAAGGCAGCTCTAATTAGGCAAGGCAGTTCTAATTATGCAAGGCAGCTCTAATTAGGCAAGGCAGCTCACTTTAGCACTTTCAAAACCAAAGGCAAGGCAGCTCGCTTTAGCACTTTCAAAACCAAAGGCAAGGCAGCTCGCTTTAGCACTTTCAAAACCAAAGGCAATGCAGCTCGCTTTAGCACTTTCAAAACCAAAGGCTAAGCAGCATGCTTTAGCACTTTCAAAACCAAAGGCAACACAGCTCGCTTTAGCACTTTCAAAACCAAAGGCAACACAGCTTGCTTTAGCACTTTCAAAACCAAAGGCAACACAGCTTGCTTTAGCACTTTCAAAACCAAAAGCAACACAGCTTGCTTTAGCACTTTCAAAACCAAAGGCAACACAGCTTGCTTTAGCACTTTCAAAACCAAAGGCAACACAGCTTACTTTAGCACTTTCAAAACCAAAGACAACACAGCTTATTTTAGCACTTTCAAAACCAAAGGCAACACAGCTTGCTTTGGCACTTTCAAACCAAAACACACTTTTGCATTTTCAAACTACATTTTCAAACCGCATTAAGGGCACTGACAGGTCAGTAAAACCACTCACAGTTTAGTAGACATGTGTTCAGTGTTATTCACAGCTCAGACTGAGAATTGCGACCTCTCGCTTCCCCCATCTTGCAGAGAACTGAGGCACCTCCACACTTCCGGGTTTTATATTCCCTCCAGAAGAGGCCTGGCCTTCAGGAGAGAGAATCTCAACATTTTTAAACACTAATAACTCTTTTATTTTTCATCGATGGGAAAAATCCTCGTCCTGCGCAGCGGAGGGGTACTCTGAGTAAGATGGCCAAAAATCACAGCCGTAAGTGGCAGTGGTTTTTTCTAAAATCAATATACAGAACAACAGGAAGTGGTCATGATCAGACCTTTAGTAATATAGATAACATAAATTTCACAATTCATCATATCGTTTACCAAACAGTCATACATGCTGGCATGATGCTGCATTACCATTCAGGTGCTCCTGGTAAATGTCACATAAAGGTGAGTAGCATGGTAAGTACAATTTAAAAAAATCACCCAGTGTTACTATTGTTGAGCCGTGCTGACTAGCATGACTGGAATTAGTTCTTAGTTCACTGTCACTCAGCAAGCTGGCATGATGCTGCAAAATCATTCAGGTGCTCCTGAATGTATATTGCCATTTACTACTACTTCTACTAATGCAAATGCATTAGCCTATATGCTATCCCTGGCTCCATGAATAAAGCACCTGAGACCAGTTTATCTAACATGGCAGTCCTCAGTTTGTTAATGCTGTCAAAGCATGTGTAGTTCCGTAGTACACTGATGTAGGTGGCCCTACTTCTACCTCTTCTTGCAGTGCCCTGTTTGGGCTCCCAAAGTGTGAGGGGATTAGCGGACAGTTCAGGGTTCGTCTCGCAGACTTTGACAACACTCTTGGCAGTCCAGCATATATTGCCATTTAGCCATAAATCCCATTCTCCAGTTCAATTTTCCGAGAATGTAGTTGTGCAAACCTAGTCACCACTTTGTCCAAATCATGGGCAAAGTCAGAGTGAATGCGCATTAAGGCAAGTGCAGACAGCCTGTCATTGCTCATGGAAGTCCTGGTGTAGTGATGCAGGCTACGGACACTCGTGGCACGCCTGCATATATTGCCATTTAGCTCTAGCGGCCGGGGCAACAAGCAGCAGGGGCTGGCAACGGGAGCAGCAACATCGGAAGGGGGAGAAATAGCAGACGGTATGGAGGCTGCAGCACCCCAGGGTGCACAAGTAACTACACCAGCAGCACCCAAGGGTGCACAAGTAACCACTCCAGCAGCGCCCCAGGAAGCACCAGTCGCGACGCCAGCAGCATCCCAGGGTGCACAAGAAACCACGCCAGCAGTGCCACGAGAAGCAGCAGCAGGTCGCCCCAAGGAGCAGCTGAAACGGCAGGTTGGTGAAGGCGGATTACGGCGCTTGCACTCCGACCTCAGCTGCCGCTTTTCACGAGCCTGCTCGGGCTTGGACAGTTTCTTCGAGCACTGCGGACTCGAGCCTGAGGTGACCGAGAACCTGGCCAGGGAGAAGTTTGCCACCGATGCCGCCTTCGAAAGCATTGCCCTCAAGTTTCGCAGCGTGAAAGGCCTGTCCCACTTGGGTGACATTTTTGGCGACAGCCTGAAAAGAGGTTGTCGCGTCGTGGTCGGGTCATGACGCGGCCTGATGCGTGGTGCAGCATATAGTGACGCGCGGTGACTCCCTGTCGCCCCTGGATTTCGGAATGTTCAAAATCCAGGGGCGACATCTGGGTGTCTCATCATGTCGGCGCTCTGTCACACGCTGACGTATGCTGTCCTGCGGGTGACGACCGGTTGTGGTTAGGGTTAGGCTTAGGGACCACAGATGGGCTGTAAAATATTCTTCCTTCATTGCACAGATTTTAAATATTAATATATTAAAATTAATACAATAAAATCAATTGTGCAAATGAAAAGATGTCTGTCCAGTTTTATTTACAGATGTATTGGTCTGCTTCCAGATGCAATCACCATCTCTAACTTTTCACAGGGATGGATTCAGTGAGTGTAGACTGAACTGCCCTCTCCTCTCTGTCCCTCTTCCCACCCTAATCCCTCCTTCTCCACACACCCCTCCCCTCTCCCCCCCCTTTCTTCCCTTCCCCCCGCTCCACTCTGTTCCCCCTTCTCCACTCCCCAGGGCTCTCACTTAACTTTTTTTCCCTGTTGCCAACTGGGCAACCTAGGCAGCTTTTTAGGTTGCTAAATGACAGTTTAGGTGGTCATTTAAGGTGGCTTGAATGACGCGTGCAATAATGTGCTCGGACGAAGTGCGTAGCTACCAGTCGGAATTATGTTCAATGAAGCATTCACATATTATTTCTGCTTCAAATAAAGTCACAAACAAAACATACTCACCAATCAAGACATGATATATACCACAATGACATGCAGCAAAATTATAATACTGTATGTGACTTTATGAAGAAATATACACATAGATTTCAAACTATATTTTTAGACCCTTTAGAAGAAGCAATGAATATTAAGGCTGATTCACAAAAATTAATATCATACTTTTATAATAATATATTATATAGAGAATCACCCTCAACAGAAGCACTAAGGGAAGATTGGGAACATGAGCTAATGATATAGATCTCGAAGGATAGATGGGAAAAGTATTTGATGAATACACATAACTGTTCTATTAACGCAAGACATAATTTAATTCAATTCAAATTATTACATAGACTATATTATTCAAAAACGAGGTTGAATAAATTTTATCCAAACGTCTCTCCCAGATGCGATAAATGTTTGTTTCAAAACGCTAATATAACACATTAATTTGTAGGATGTACAAAGTTGAATAGATTTTGGAGTGATATATTTGATATATTTACAAAGCTCTTCAAGTCAAGAATAGAACCCAAAATGGAATGGATTATATTTGGAATAATAGGAGAAGATACCAATTTAAATAAAGACCAAAATTTTTTTAAATTATGGGTTAATAATTGGAAAAAAATTGATACTTAAATTTAGGAAAAATACAACCATACCAACTGTTAAAATGTGGATTAGGAATATGATGGACATAGCACGCCTTGAAGAAATGAGACTCCGACTTATAGATAAATATGACCAATTCTTAAGGAGTTGGTCTCCTTTCATCGACTTTTTGGAATCATGTGATGCAGCGGTACCATAAGGAATGCTGATTTCAGTTCATGACGTGGATAGATTTACATCTCCGAATATAGATTTGAAAAATTCTCTTTTAAGGGGCCTTCTCTTCTATTTCTACTTTCCACTTTTTCTTTTTTCTTTTTTTCTTTTTTTTTTTTACATACACACTTCACGTTTTTCTACTCTCTACCATCTATTTTTCCACTTTTTCCCCTTTCTATTGTTTTCTTTTTCTTGTCTTGCTTACTTCCTTCTCATAACATAAAACTAGAGGTTGTACATAGAATGGATTACGGTATGACATAGTTGGCACCTAAAATTAGGTGCCACTGTATTGTTTTGTACTGTATTAACTTATAATAAAATAAACAAACAAAAAAAAAACACAAAAAAAATAACCCAAAAAAACCCAACAAATTTATAATACAGTATCTCAACTCTTTTTACACGCTGCAATGAATGCAATTTCTATTATTTCTTTGCACTTCCAAACAAAAATGTGGTTGGATTATTCAGCGTATCATCAACCTGTGTCAATAAATCCTGGACCATGGTAACATATATGCTTAACCATGCACACTACAGATTGATGCAAGCATGTTTTCTGTGAAGGACCAAAAATTGTCATGACATGTCCATACCATGGGTCGTTATTGCTATTGGTGCATAAACAGTCTCGCTTCCCACATAATTTATCCACAACAAAATATACAGGTTGCAAGGAAATTCCTAAAGGATAATAGCTGTTAAAACCGACTATACCTATCTGACAGGTTAAACATTACACTAACTGACAAGAGATGGCCAAAGGACATAACTGCAGCAAATGTTCTTTTGGCAATATGTTTAAAGGTGTCAAAACCCCACATTACCGGACATTCAGATTGGATATATGTGTTGCGAACAGCAATGAAGATACCCAGTTTTTACGCACCAGATTTTTTTAAATTATTGATAAACACTGTTTCCATCATTCCCACCAGAAATAACGTTAAAATTTTAACTGAAATATCTCCTGACCAAATTCATGATGTATATGACCGACTGTAGAAGTAAAACCTTAATAAATGCAACGTATAGTTGTGAACGTTGCTCAATAAATAACTACAGTACTGATACTCCATATTAAGAGCATTAATTTGCCGTTAAAATGAATTCTGTAATAACATGTCAACGTTAGCAGTGACAATCAAACACTGCTTTTCCAATGTTTCACGTGTTTACAATCCATCTTTATAAATTAAAACAAATAATAACATTGGGAATTAAAACACATTTGATTGCATTCCGTTTTCAAACAGTCAATGTTCGTTCTGAAGACATTTCCAGCGCAGTAGGGTCAGGGGGAGGGGGTGGATGAATCGGTGCTGGATGGGTAGATGGCGGGGGAGGGGGGGGGGGGGGTGGATGAATCAGTGCTGGATGAATGGGAGGGATCAGTGCAGGATGAATGGGTGGTACAGTACAGGATGAATGGGGGGTACAGTACAGGATGAATGGGGATTGGTGCTGGATAAATGGAGGGGAGGTCAGTACAGGATGGGCGGGAGATCTGTGCAGGATGAATGGAGGGTTCAGTGCAGGATGGAGCGGAGGATCAGTGTAGGATGAATGGGCGGATCAGCACAGGATGAATGGGAGGGTCAGTACTGGATGAATGGGGAGAGCAGTGCAGGATGGATGGGAAGGGTGGTCAGTACAGGCTGAATTGGGGGACTGCAGTACAGGATGAATAGGATGGATGGGGGGTGGCAGGAGAATCAATGCAAGGTGGATAGGGAGTCAGTGCAGGATGAATAGATGGGGGGAGGTAGAAGGGGAGGGGAGCACAGGGGGTGTCAGTGAGGACTGAATAGAGGCGGGAATGGGGATCAGTGCGGGGTGGAGAAGAGGGGTCGCAGGATAAGGGGGGTGGAGGGGCACATACAAGAGAGAGAAAGAGGGGAAGGGGCAGAGGAAGTGGGGAGGAAGGAAGGTCAGTGCACCTCGGACAACACCGGCATCATTGCCCCACTGCCTTGGCCGTCCCTGTCCACCGCCAAGTTGGGAGTTAGATTAGATTAGATCCTTTATTTGTCATTTCGGTCTGAACGAAATGTCGTTGCCTGCAGCCATACATATAATAATAAACAACAAAACACACAATAAACCCAAATTAACATCCACCACAGTGAGTTCACCAGGCACCTCCTCACTGTGATGGAGGCAAAAGTCTTAAAGTTACTATCTCTTCCCTCCTCATTCTCCCTCTGCGCTGAGGCGATATGTTACCCCACCGGGCGATGGTAGTCAGTCCCGCGGCTCAACCGAGCTCCGCGAACGGGCCGGTTCAAGCTCTGCGGCCCGGGGTGGTCGAAGCTGCCGCCCTCCAGTCCAGCGGACGCAGCTGTTGCCGCGGGAGCTCCGGAAAACAGGCACCAGCCTGTGACCTGCGAGCTCCCGACGATGTCGTCCACTGGCCCGCGGCCGAGCCCCGGATTCAGGTCACCGCCGCCTCAGCCACCGGAGCACTGTCTCAGCCCCGAGTCAGGCCGCCCTCACCGGAGCACCGTCTCAGCCCCGAGTCGGGCCGCCCTCACCGGAGCACCGTCTCAGCCCCGAGTCGGGCCGCCCTCACCGGAGCACCGTCTCAGCCCCGAGTCGGGCCGCCCTCACCGAAGCGCCGTCTCAGCCCCGTGCTGGGCTGCCCTCACCTGAGTGCCGTCTCAGCCCCACTCTGGGCCGCCCTCACCGGAGCGCCGTCTCAGCCCCGAGTGGTGCCGCTGCCACTGGAATGCCGCCGCAGCTCGAATTCGGCGTTGTAAGTCCTGGCTGGCTCTGCTTCCGGAGCCTCGAGGTCGGTCGCAGTTGGAGGCCGCCAGCTCCGCCATTAGGCCTCAGCGCAGACGGAGGCAGAGAAGGGGATCTCCTCGCCACGCCCTCCCCTCCTCCGCCAGCCGAGCAGTGCAGGTGCTTCAGACGGCGGAAGGGGGCCTCCCCCTTTCTTCCTCACTCCCTCCCTCCTCCCGGCCTCGGCATGCGGGTTTGTTTTGAAAGCGATTATCGCCGTTGGCGGAGTGGCACGCAGCAGCCGCTATGAGGGCGGGCGGGGTGCAGGTGGAGGTGGAGCCGCCATCGCCGCTGCTGCTGCTGTGCGGGGCCCATCATTCACTCCGACCCTCCGTCACCCGCACTACAGCAATCGCCGCCGACGACCAGAAACGTCACATTCCTATTCACCAGAGATGCTGCCTGACCCACTGAGTTACACCAGTTTTTTGTTTTATCTTCGGTATGAACCAGTATCTGCAGTGTCAAGCCAGGCAAAATGACACGGCTTTTAGGTTGCCCGGCGGGACTTTAGGTGGCCATTGGCAATCGTTAATTTCGAGCCCTGCTCCCTCCCCTCCCCTCCCCTTCTCCCTCCCTTCTCCCATTCTCCAACCTCCCCCCCCCCCCCCCTCACTTTCCCCGTCGTCCCCCATTTGTGGACCCAGCCTGTGACAGCTGGATCCCACTAATAGTACTGCTCAAACACCTCATAATTGTGTTTTAGTAACATTGACTATGGGATAAATGCAGACTTTGGGAACAACACTCCCCCCCCCACCCCCCCCCCCCCCGTCGCCTTGCTTCATAATGGGTGGTGGGTATTTAGACTCAGTAGCCGGAGTAGCGTTAGGGTTTCCTCCTGCGCTACAAAGGCGTACTGGTCTGTGTAAATTGTTCCTAGCGTGTGTGGGATAGTGTGAGGGGGATCGCTGTTCGGGGAGATGGGGTGGGAAAGGCGAGGGACCGGCGGGGGGGGGGGGGGTGGGCGCGTGCGAGGGCCCGCGGCGGGGGGGGGGGGGGTCACGGCTGCTGCCAGGACTGGGATCAGAGAGTCCTTCCCGCTTCCCGCCCGCCCACCGGTAGCAGACCTGCTCCTTGGACGCCAAGCTGACCGTCGATGAAGTTCTGGATGGACGCACCCCCCCTTCGGACGGCCATGGATTAACAATGGATCTCATTCTACCTTCACAAAGACGATTAGGGCTCATATACACTGGCCATGGCAGACACAGACATGTAATGATTTGAACAAAATCCTGCTATAACTACCATACATATTAGAGTGACAGCACACGTCATGGTCAGGCATGCGAGAAGCCTGCAGAATAGATCGATCTTAACATCAAATCTTGAACTGATATTAGTGCGGCAAACTAGGCCTCACTTATATCACTAATGCCATGTCCCAACTCACATGGAGAACCCAGCTGAATGGTTCCCCTAATCTGTACTATTTGAAAGATAATACTTGCAGCTTTGTTGCTGATTCAAGATTCAAGATTTCAAATTTATTTTGTCACATACACCTTTCGGTGTAGTGAAATTCTTTTTGCCATGCAGCACATAAAAAAAGAATACAACATAACAGTAGTAGATAGTTTCAGATAGATACATCAAAACATCCCCCCACAATGGTTCCCATTGTGGGGAAAGGCACAAAGTCCAGTCCCATCCCCATGTCCACCCATAGTCGGGCCTCCTTACTCGAGACGCGCAGCTCCGCCGCCGATGCCGAACCGGCACCCCTGCCGCCGCTGCTGAGCCGGTGCCGCCGCCGCCGCTGAGCCGGTGCCGTCGCCGGTGTTGAGCCGGTGCCGCCGCCGCCGCTGAGCCGGTGCCGTCGCCGGTGTTGAGCCGGTGCCGCCGCCGCCGCTGAGCCGGTGCCGCCGCTGAGCCGGTGCCGTCGCCGGTGTTGAGCCGGTGCCGCCGCTGCTGCTGAGCCGGTGCCGTAGCCGGTGCTGAGCCGGTGCTGCCACCGCCGCCGATGCCGAAGCTCCAGTCCCCTCAGGAGACGCCGCTCCAGGCCCGCTGGTAGGCCGCTGGGACGGGTCGAAGCTGCAGCCCGGAGAAAAGCTGCATCTCCGACCAGGTAGGGACCCTGAAAATTAGTTTCCCCCTCCCCTCCCCCCTCCCCCACACATAAAAAGCTAGAACTCCTCAAACCAAAACACTAAACTAACTAAAAATAAGAAAAAGAGACGAAAAAACAGACAGCTGCAGGCTAGGCAGCCATTGGACGGCGCCCCTGGTGGTCTATGATTGACTTAAAGTGGGATTTGTTTATGGTGAATTCAGATGCCCATAGTTTGAAGTCTACAGGTAGTGGTACTAATAAAGCTGGGATTGTATCTTAACCTCCAATCTTTGTCCGAATTTTGTTATACCAGGCTTTGGGACTGGTGAACATTCTTCAATTGCTTGCGCGTGATAGAGAGAATGTGAGGTCTCGAGCAAGGCTTCATCTGAGAATATGGATGGGCATCTTAAATCAATCGTCTCCACCACCACCCCTGGCAATGTGTTCCAGGCCCCCAACACTCCATGTGTAAAAAAACTTGCACATCTCTATAGAACTAAAAGACTTCAGTTGTTTGTGCCCACGATGGGTATCTGTGTGTGACAATCTGGTTAATTCCTATCTTCTTCCAAATGCTAGGCCACAGCCTTCCCATTTTCACACATCCTACTCACATTTTTCCCGTGGTGGCGATAAACATCTTCCCGTCGCATTTCCACCTATATTTCCAAAAGAAAAAGAAATCTTTCAACCCACTTCCAAACGTCACAACGGGGCGGGCACCAGCTTCGAGTGACGTCAGGGGGAGGGCCGCATTTGAATAGGGGAGTTGCACGGAACGTCATAAGGTCAATGGGCATGACACACGGAGTCGCTCAAGCTTTCTTTCTGCAGGACCACACACGCAACACACGTGTTCATACCTGGCAAAAGCCGCCAAGATCAATGCTGCTCACGGACAGAGAGAAGATACAAATGTTTTTCGTGATTGGCGAAAGAGCAGCATGCCGGCAGATTGAGGGCAAGTCCCGGCCTAGGAGGGTGACTGAGCGTTCTGAACCCGAGCACCAAGGGACACTCAGACACCCGGTGTAAATGGCCGAAGGAGCGGATCCCTCGAGACAGTCCTCATTCTCCCCCCAGGGTCAGCGCTGTCCGAACACCCTCCACCCCGTCTCCCCGTGCGGCCGCACTGTGACGGGCTGTGGGTCAGCAGCGCCCGCACCCGGGGCCAGGTGGAGCAGGCCACGGCTCCGGGCAGTGGACACACGGGGCACAAAACCCGGCAACGTCCCCGTCGGCTGCAGCAGAGTTAGGAAGTTTGGTCCCTCCGCCCACCCAGAGTCACTGATCGCGCTGCACCGGCACTGGACCCCGACCCCCACATCGGGTTGATTCACCCCCCCCACCCCGGGACCCCCGCATCATTTCACTGTGCCGAGGATCAGAGGGGGGAGAGGAGAGGGGGTGGGGAGGAGAGGGGGCTGGAGAGGAGGGGGGGGGGGGGGAGGAGGGGAAGAGAGAGAAACTGGTGGAATATTGCGTTGGGGAACAGGTTTTGTTGGGGGAACAGGTGAGTGATGGAATATTGCGTTGGGGTAGCAGACCCAACAGGGTCTGCTAACCCAACACAATAAAACTTTCCCCCTCTCACTTTATAGCTATGCCCTCTAGTGTTGGACATTTCCACCCTGGGAAAGACATTTTGACTGTCTCACCGATCTATGCCTCTCATAATCTATATTACTAAAAGTCTGATCTTGACCACTTCCTGTTGTTCTGTGTATTGATTTTAGAAAAAAGGCTGCCACTTACGGCTGTGATTTTTGGCCATCTTACTCAGAGTCCCCCTCCGCAGGACGAGGATTTTTCCCATCGAAAAATAAGAGTTATTAGTGTTAAAAAAATGTTGAGATTCTCTCTCCTGAAGGTCACGCCCCTTCCGGAGGGATATAAAACATGGAAGTGTTGAGTGCCTCAGTCAGTCTCTGCAAGATGGGGGAGCAAGAGGGTCACGTCTCAGTCTGAGCTGTGAATAACACTGAACACATGTCTACTAAACTGTGAGTGTGGTTTTACTGATCTTGAGTGCCCTTAATGTGGTTTGAAAATGAAAATGTGGTTGGTTTGAAATAACGCACAGCAAATGGTTGGTGGTGGTTGGTTTGAAATAAAGCACAGCAAATATTCGGTGGTGGTTGTTTTGAAATAAAGCACAGCAAATGGTTGGTGGTGGTTGATTTGAAATAAATCACTGCAAATGGTTGGTGGTGGTTGGTTTGAAATAAAGCACAGACAATAGACAATAGGTGCAGGCGTAGGCCATTCAATGTGATCATGGCTGATCATCTCCAATCAGTATCCCGTTCCTGCCTTCTCCCCATATCCGCTATTTTTAAGAGCCCTATCTAGCTCTCTCTTGAAACCATCCAGAGAACCTGCCTCCACCGCCCTCTGAGACAGAGAATTCCACAGACTCACCACTTTCTGTGAGAAAAAGTGTTTCCTCGTCTCCGTTATAAATGGCTTACTCCTTATTCTTAAACTATGGCCCCTGGTTGTGGACTCCCCCAACATCGGGAACATGTTTCCTGCCTCAAGCGTGTCCAAACCCTTAACAATCTTATACCCTCTCATCCTTCTAAACTCCAGAGTGTACAAGCCCAGCTGCTCTATTCTCTCAGCATATGACAGTCCCACCATCCCGGGAATTAACCTTATAAACCTACGCTGCACTTCCTCAATAGCAAGAATGCCCTTCCTCAAATTAGGGGACCAAAACTGCACACAATACCCCAGGTGTGGTCCCACTAGGGCTCTGTACAACTGCAGGACCTCTTTGCTCCTATATTCGATTCCTCTTGTTATAAAGGCCAACATGTAGGGGGCGCCATCTTGGGGCACGGCTACCTAGCCAGCAGCTGTCCATTTTTTCCACTCTTTTCTTTAAGTTTTGTGTTTTTGTTTTGGGAGGTCTAGACTTTTTTATGTGGGGGGAGGGGAAAACTACTTTCTAGGTCCCTACCTGGTCAGAGAGGCAGCTTTTCTCCGGGCTGCAGTTTCGACCCGTCCTCGCGGCCTACCAGCGGGCCTGGAGCGGCGTTTCCTGTCGGGGACCGCCCAGCACCTTCGGCTTCGGTGGCGGCACAGCGCTGGAGCGCTATTGCGGAACGGGCGATGCCTTGCCTGGGTCGCCGCGCTGGAGCTCCGGTGAGCTGAGACCGTCGAGAAAAACATCGCGGAGCTGCGGAGCGACCAGCTGCGGGTGGCAGCGCTGATTTCAACATCGGGAGCCTGGGATCTCTCGATGAGATCGCCAGTGGTGGACCTCCAACCGTCGCGGCCTTGTCGGCTTTGGAAGCCGCGGTCTCCGGTAAGGAAGCGGCCGTTCCAGGTGTCCCAAGCTCCTGGGAGGACTCTCCCAACGCCGGACCAACATCACCCGGCGAGAACGGCCTGGAACATCGGGCCTCCGTAGAGGCAACTGTGGAGGCCTCAATAGGCCCGACTATGGGTGAACTGGGGATGGGGACTAGACATTGTGCCTTCCCTCATAATGGTAACCATTGTGGGGGGATGTTTCTATGTTAAATGAACCTTATTGTTCCGCTTCCAAGATGGCTGCCGGAAGGGAGAGTGAACGCTGGCGCAATTAGCTGCCGCTGCTCTCTTTGAATTGTGTCTCTTTAAATTGTGTCTTTGAATTGTGTATTGTTGATGCCTTTATTATTTATTTATTTTTATGTCGTTATTTTTTGTTTTGTTTCATTCCGCTTACATGGTTTTTTTTATTCTGTTACTAAATTTTGTAAGGTGTCCTTGAGAGTCTTGAAAGGCGCCCATAATAAAAATTTATTATTATTATTATTAACATGCCATTCGCTTTCTTCACTGCCTGCTGTACCTGCATGCTTACTTTCATAGACAGAAGTACAAGGTCCCCCAGATCCCGTTGTACTTCCCCTTTTCCCAACTTGACGCCATTTAGATAGTAATCTGCCTTCCTGTTTTTGCTACCAAAGTGGATAACCTCATTTTTCCGCATTAACCTTCATCTGCCATGTATCTGCCCACTCCGCAAACCTCTCCAAGTCACCCTGCATTCTCACAGCATCTTCCTCACAGTTCACAGCGCCACCCAGCTTTGTGTCATCTGCAAATTTGCTAATAAAGCACAGCAAATGGTTGGTTTGAAATAAAGTACAGCAAACGGTTGGTGGTGGCTGGTTTGAAATAAAGCACAGCAAATGGTTGGTTTGAAATAAAGTACAGCAAACAGTTGGTGGTGGCTGGTTTGAAATAAAGCACAGCAAATGGCTGGTTTGAAATGACAAATGATTAAGTCTAAACTTGACAACTTCCTGTTTGCACTGTATATTGATTTTAGATAAAACGCTACTACCTACTGCTGTGATTTTTGGCCATCTTACTCAGTCCCCCTCCGCTCATCAGGTGCAGAGGAATCTTCCCATCAATGAAAAATAAAAGTGTTATTAGTGTTTAAAAAATGTTGAGAATCGCTCTCCTGTCAATTATGCCATGAAGGCCATCCCTTCCAGTGGGAGGGATTATAAAACCCAAAAGTGTGGGTGTGGCTCAGTCTCTGCAAGATGGGGGAGGGAGAGGTCACGGCTCTGTCTGAGCTGTGAATCAACTAAAAACACTGAAATTCTATTGACCTGCGAGTGTGTTTTGTGTGGTTTTATGGTGGTTTCACCCTGCTTGAAATGGTATGAAACTGCATTTGAATTTGGTGGCCTTGCACCCTGCTTCAAGTGGTAGGAAACTGCACTTGAATTTGGTGGCCTTGCACCCTGCTTGGCGTAGTATGAAACTGCACTTGAATTTGGTGGCCTTGACCCTGCTTGAAGTGGCATGAAACTGCATTTGAATTTGGTGGCCTTGCACCCTGCTTGAAGTGGCATGAAACTGCACTTGAATTTGTTGGCCTTGCACCCTGCTTGAAGTGGCAGGAAACTGCACTTGAGTTTGGTGGCCCTGCACCCTGCTGGAAGTGATAGGAAACTGCACTTGAGTTTGGTGGCCTTGCACCCTGCTTGAAATGGTAGGAAACTGCATTTGAATTTGGTGGCCTTGCACCCTGCTTGAAAATGGAATTTCAAGTCAACTGCCAGCCCACCAGCCGTGAGTGAGCTGCTAGCACATCAGGCTTGAGTGACTGAGCTGCCACCCCAAGAATCCATTTGGCCCACAATGTCCATACTAGTCCTCTGGAAACCAGTTCCTTCAGCCCACAACACCCATAACTTGCGCTCCAGAAAGCCCCCCCCCCCACCAATATTGGAATTGGTGGAGAGGTGGAATATTGTGTCGGGGGACCACCCCTCCTGTGTGAACATTATATACTTCTACCTAGTCTCCCCTCAACCTCCGGCATTCCAGAGAAAACAATGCAAGTCTATCCAACCTCTCCCTGTAGGCAAGTTGCTGCCTCATCCTTTTCCCACCTGGTCTCCTGTGCGTTTGGTTCTCGTCTCCACAGTTGTCTGAAAAATTGGCGTACTTATTCCTACCTCTTCCAACAAACTACCTTGGACTGTCGAAAGTCTCCCTCCATTAGTGCCCACAATTTTTTCCCCCTTTATGAGGTGCTGAGGTTTCAATACAAATTTTGTTTGGGAACTTCAATGGATCGAACAAATGTGGGGTAATCTCATATCAAAACAGCCCATGTGTTATAGCTGTTCTATTTAATCTCCTTAATTCCTCATCAGGCATGTTTCCAAATCAGAATGTTCCACATCAACCTTGAAGAAACTATAAGAATTTGATCACTTGCATCTATTGTATTAACCTGCATTGAAGCACAATTGAATATCTATCCATTGCCAGACAAACTTTACTAAAATGATTTAATTCCTTGTTACCAAGAATTATTTCCTTACTGGATATAACAATTTTTAGTAAATTTTGCAGCTAGATAATGACCATTTTTTGCCCAAGATTAGTGCTTTTTTTGGGTGCGAGATAATCATATTTATTTCTAGAGGGTTAGACTGCTTGTTGACTAAATCTCATTGCTCTGTCCTTCCTGCTACTCCACCTCAATGTTATATTTGTAAACAGAACTTACAGAATACTGGGCTTCCATGTAAATCTCAATCGTTCCAGCCAGTGTACATGTTTGCATGTTTGTCACGTTAATGGGCATGTTGCATTTCTTCAATGAGACTTTAAGCAAGCACATCTTCTGTCCACCCAGTTAATTCTTCCCATCATAAGACTCAGAATAGAGTTCAAGCCTGGTTTTGGGCATACAAACAATATGTCCTTGTCATTGGAGCCGACTTGAATTTAACTAGGATTTGAATATCGGGGATGTCGGCCTGAGCTGGTGTGCTTGCCCTTATAGTGAATTTTGCAGAGAAAGCATTATTGATATTTTTTCGTGTCTTCATATCTATGCTGTAGCTAGAACAGATAATGTCGCACATAGGACAGGAGTCACTGCTGCCTAGTACACCACACAATATTTTTTCGGCTTAGTTTAACGATACAGCATTAAAACAGACCTTTTGGCCCATTGAGTACATGCCCACAATGATCACCTGTTCACACTAGTTCTTCTATATTATCCAACTTTTTCATCCACTCCCTCCACACTAGTCACAGAGGCCAATTAACCTACAAACCCACACATCTTTGGGATGTGGGAGGAAATTCGAACACCTGGTGGAAACCCATGCGGCCACATGGAGATTGTGCAGACTCCACACACGCAGCACGTGAGGTCAGGACCTAATCTGGGTCTCTGGCACTACCAGCGATGCCATTGCACTTGCCCTTTGCGTCGACTAAGTACTTGATTTTCAAATACCATTGTCCTCAATCAAAGATTGTACTGACTCATTGAAGACGGTGAATTTCATGATTAATGTTTACTTTTGCTAAGAGGTGGTTGTCAAGATACGAGGAAAGTTTCACATTTTTCAGAGCCCCGATCTCTAAGAATTTGTTGTTGGAGGCCAGTGTTGTGGATGTTGAGTGAAAAACCCATCCCCCACCCCGCCGGGAGCAAGATGGCCTACTCCTACGCAAAACACGTAGTACGGTCATGGGCAGATTCATGGGTGATTATAGGACCCATTTTAGCAACCAGCCTCCGCCATCTTGTTCCGCCATCTTGCTTCCAGCCAAAGATCTGATCTTTGCTACCACATCCTCTCTCGTATCCAAAGATCTTATAGCGGAGAGCGGAGGCTCCGCTATAAGATCTTTGGTTCCAATCGCCAATGTAGGCGACCCGACTTGTCTTTCTTCAGGTTCCCCGTTGAGGAAAGGTAAGAAAACATTTATTACTTCTGTGGCATATTGAAAATGTTATTTAGCCTGTTCAATCTCACTGTAGTTAGATCATAGAGCACAGATAGTCGAGTCATGGCAGCATACTTGTAAAAATCTTCTCCTCGAGAGACTCTGTTTTACATTGAGAATTTTATTAAGTCTGCCCGAACTTTCACTATAGTTCAGATCTTAAAGCTGGGTGCTCCCCTTTGTCAAAGTGTTGACCATGTATTGATTACTATTATTATGAATTATTTAAAATTGAGTGGGTTGGTGCAATATACTGCTAATGTGCCGTTATGAGATATTCACATGAACATCTTACCATGAATGACAGAATGAAAGGTGTTATCCTTGTTTGTTTATGGATCTTGCTTTTGAATTATTTAAAATTGAGTGGGTTAGTGCAATGTTGCTGCCATGTGCTGCTAATGTGTCGTTATCAGATATTCAGTGTTAAAAAGACAAATAAATCACAATATAAGCGAAAAGATGCCTATGTTCCTTCCACAGCGTGCGGGGAGCCTAGCCCGGATCAGCACGGCCAAGACACCAGAGTGAAGTTGCAGGGAGGTTTACAATGTTTATTATTTAATGTCCCTTGTCTAGTCTGAAATAAAGTTTATCATTGGATATAAAAATCAGAAGAAATATAATTGTGCGTGTTATATGATTATATACATCTACATCACATTCATGTATGTGTGTTCTTTCCAGCATACAACTAGTCAGTTGTATGCTCATGGAATAAAACCATCCTTAAGTTATACATCTTTTGTAAATCTTGCTCAAAACAAATTTAATTTTGTGAAATTCTTCAATTAGATAACCCCACCATTACAGGCAGATCTCATTCCACTCTCTGGCTATTGGGAAGACCAGACCCCTTTTTATTTGTGGAGAAAAAACACCATAGAAAATAGAAAATAAGCACAAAAACATCAAGGAACATTTCAGGGCTAGAGCAACTGGAATCTTCATATTGCTATTATTTTCCCAAATACTGCAATTGTGAACAGTGTGATTACATTAGTGTGATTAGATGAATGAATTAGATAGTGCAAGTGTAATACAAAATCAACTCAAACACAGCATATGAGCCATTTAAAAATAAATGATTTAAAAAACATTAAAATAAAAATTTACCAGATGCAAAATTTATAAACATTTTATTCTTTAACAAGAATTAACAGAATTATGAACAACAGAATTATGAATCTAACCCTATATCACGCACAAAAACTGTTCGCCCGCAACGTTGATTACCCTGCGAGTCGGGTCGGGTAGGTTCCGGTTACTAAAATGGGCGGGGAAAAATACCCAGGATCCGCTCCGTAGCGTACTACACGTCCGCCCATTGCATTTCGCAGGAGTGGCCTTTCTTGCCACTATAAGATCTTTGGGCTGAACAGCTTCCCAATAATTCTGAAGATAATTAGTTCAACTCCTTAGGAAATTTGTTCGAGGTGAGATGAAACATTGCAGCAAGATAGAGCAAAAACTTGGAAAAGTGATGCAGCCTTTTGCCGTTGGTCTCCACTGAGAATGGTTCCATCAGTGCTGTTGCGGAAGTTTAACATGGAGATGAATTACAGTGCCAGACAGTTTTGAGGAGAATGTTCCAATCTCAACTGACCAAGTCAAAGGATTTGATAAGGTTGAAAAAAGCCATGAATAACCAAGGCAGTATAATATGCTCGCCGCTTGCAATGCCATCTGTGGCTGCACAGGGAATTTCAACTGAGCTCTCGCAATTTTAGAAACATAGAAAATAGGTGCAGGAGTAGGCCATTCGGCCCTTCGAGCCTGCACCGCCATTCAATATGATCATGGCTGATCATCCAACTCAGTATACTGTACCTGCCTTCTCTCCATACCCCCTGATCCCTTTAGCCACACGGGCCATATCTAACTCCCTCTTAAATATAGCCAATGAACAGGCCTCAACTACCTTCTGTGGCAGAGAATTCCAGATTCACCACTCTCTGTGAGAAAAATGTTTTTCTCATCTCGGTCCTAAAAGACTTCCCCCTTATCCTTAAACTGTGACCCCTTGTACTGGACTTCCCCAACATCTGGAACAATCTTCCTGCATTTAGCCTGTCCAACCCCTTAAGAATTTTGTAAGTTTCTATAAGATCCCCCCTCAATCTTCTAAATTCTAGCGAGTAGAAGCCGAGTCTATCCAGTCTTTCTTCATATGAAAGCCCGGCCATCCCAGTCCGGTGAACCTTCTCTATACTCCCTCTATGGCAAGAATGTCTTTCCTCAGATTAGACCAAAACTGTACGCAATACTCCAGGTGTGGTCTTACCAAGACCCTGTACAACTGCAGTAGAACCTCCCTGCTCTTATACTCAAATCCTTTTGCTATGAATGCTAACATACCATTCGCTTTCTTCACTGCCTGCTGCATCTGCATGCCTACTTTCAATGACTGGTGTACCATGACACCCAGGTCTCGTTGCATCTCCCCTTTTCCTAATCGGCCACCATTCAGATAATAATCTACTTTCCAGTTTTTGCCACCAAAGTAGATAAACCAACATGTAGAAGAACCAACGAGAGAGCAGGCTATTCTACACTGGGTATTGAGTAATGAGGAAGGGTTAGTTAGCAGTCTTGTTGTGCGTGGCCCCTTGGGCAAGAGTGACCATAATATGGTTGAGTTCTTCATTAGGATGGAGAGTGACATTGTTAATTCAGAAACCATGGTTCTGAACATAAAGAAAGGTAACTTTGAGGGTATGAGACGTGAATTGGCCAAGATTGACTGGCAATTAATTCTTAAAGGGTTGACGGTGGATATGCAATGGAAGGCATTTAAAGACTGCATGGATGAACTACAACAATTGTTCATCCCAGTTTGGCAAAAGAATAAATCAGGGAAGGTAGTGCATCCGTGGATAACAAGGGAAATCAGGGATAGTATTAAAGCAAAAGATGAAGCGTACAAATTAGCCAGAAAAAGCAGCCTACCAGAGGACTGGGAGAAATTCAGAGACCAGCAGAGGAGGACAAAGAGCTTAATTGGGAAAGGAAAAATAGATTATGAAAGAAAACTGGCAGGGAACATAAAAACTGACTGCAAAAGTTATTATAGATATGTGAAGAGAAAAAGATTAGTTAAAACAAATGTAGGTCGCTTGCAGTCAGAAACAGGTGAATTGATCATGGGGAACAAGGACATGGCAGACCAATTGAATAACTACTTTGGTTCTGGCTTCACTAAGGAAGACAAATAATCTGCCCGAAATAGCAGGGGACCGGGGGTCAAATGAGATGGAGGAACTGAGTGAAATCCAGGTTAGCCGGGAAGTGTGCTAGGTAAATTGAATGGATTAAAGGCTGATAAATCCCCAGGGCCAGATAGGTTGCATCCCAGAGTACTTAAGGAAGTAGTCCCAGAAATAGTGGATGCATTAGTGATAATTTTTCAAAACTCTTTATAGATTCTGGAGTAGTTCCTGAGGATTGGAGGGTGGCTATTGTTACCCCACTTTTTAAAAAGGGAGAAAGAGAGAGAGAGACAATGGGGGATTACAGACCAGTTAGTCTAACATCGGTAGTGGGGAAAATGCCAGTCAGTTATTAAAGATGGGATAGCAGCACATTTGGAAAGTGGTGAAATCATTGGACAAAGTCAGCATGGATTTATGAAAGGTAAATCATGTCTAACGAATCTTATAGAATTTTTTGAGGATGTAACTAGTAGAGTGGATAAGGGAGAGCCAGTGGATGTGTTATATCTGGACTTTCAGAATGCTTTCGACAAGGTCCCACATAAGAGATTAGTATGCAAACTTAAAGCACACGGTATTGGGGGTTCAGTATTGATGTGGATAGAGAACTGGCTGGCAGACAGGAAGCAAAGAGTAGGAGTAAACGGGTCCTTTTCACAATGGCAGGCAGTGACTAGTGGGGTACCGCAAGGCTCAGTGCTGGGACCCCAGCTATTTACAATATATACTAGACCAAGTGCAGACCCGTTGGGTCTGTTCCCCCAACGTGCGGTTGTGGGGGGAGGCGGCATGCAGCGTCACACACGCTAACTATTCCCCCCACCCCCCCGCGCGCTAATTACCCTCCTTGATATATGAATATTATTAATTTGCTCCTTTTACCCCATAACCACCCTATCTACTGACGCATAGCCCCCAACTTGCAGTCACATCTAGAGAGGGGGGGCGGGGGTAGAGAGTGAGGGCAGAGAAAGAAGGGGCAGAGACAGAGAGAGGGGCAAGAGGGAGTGGGGGGTGGAGAGGAGGGAGGGTGGGTGAGGGGGGAAAGGTGGGGGAGGAAGAGGGGAGGAGAGAGTGAGGGGAAGAGGGAGGGGGGTGAGGGGAGGTGGGGAGCGTGGAGGGGGGTTTAGGGGAGGGAGGGAGGGTGGGGGGGGAGAGAAAGAGGGGAGAGAGGGGGGAGGGATTGGGGAAGGGGGGAGAAGAGGGGGGTGGAGGAGAGGAGCGAGGGGGAAGGGGAGGGGATGCTGAGTGAGGGGGAGAGAGAGAGAGAGAGTGCCTTTTTACTTCAACCCAAACCCCCCAAACAACCATTTGCAGGCAGTGCCTTTTTACTTCAAATCAACCATATTTTTATTTTCAAACCACATTAAGGGCACTCACAGTTGAGTAAACATGTGTTCAGTGTTATTCAGAGGTCAGAGAGACGTGACCTCCATCTTGCAGAGACTGAGTGAGGTACACCACTTCCTGGTTTTATAGTCCCTCCCCCTCCCTCCAGCAGGGGCAGCAGAGAATGGTGATTTTAAAAAAATCATTAATATCTCTCTGATTTTTCATCGATGGGAAAAATCCTCCGGTCCCGAAAGGCGGAGGGGGGCTCTGAGTGATGTGACCAAAAATGACTGCCGTAGGTGGCGGCGTTCTCTCGGAAATCGCAGCACAGTGGGCCAAAAGCGGTCAAGATCAGACTTTTAGTAATATAGATTATTGTCTGGATTTACAATATATATTTTGTCTGGATTTAAGGGGTGGGCGGACCATCAGTTGCGGGAAGAAATATTGTGTTTTTGTGTTTGGGATGTTTTTTCTCAGGGTGTAGATGAAATGTAACAATACAAGACACTGAATTTTTAATGTATAAAATTTATTGCCAAAATTTTTTTGCAAAATTTGAAAGTATAAAATGCAATTTTTAAATACAATTCCAATACTTGATGTAAATATTTAAAAGCAGAAATAAAGGCTTATGCAATTGGACTTTGCATCTTCACAATCAACATACTGCTCATCAAATGATATTAGCTTTAGATTTAACCCTTCCCTACTAATTTCTAAATCAAACTTCATACTTTTCAAAACTCCAGCATAGCATGAATATATTCTTATTTTCCTCAAATAACTGGCTACCTAAGTACCTTACTAAAGAAAATATGCAAGATAACAAGTTCACCAATTATTCTCCAATGAAAAGGACAAAAAAAAAAATCTGAAAACCGATTGATTCATCGATTATATAATTTCAGCAATGTACATACGTATAGGATAAGATTGCATTTGGGATTTTCTATTTTCTTGATCTGGTTATGCGCCCTGTTGGCTGAACAATTTGGGGTGAGATCGAAAGCACCTTTCTTGCAGCTGATCTACCAGTTTTGCTGCATTGGCTTGTTTCCTTTTTGGTCACCAGTTCTGTGAAGGTAAAGGAAACAAAGTATGTTACTTAAAGCCCAAATTTTAAAATACCAGTGCTATACATTAAAATCTAAATATAACTATATTACTAAAACTCTGTTCTTGACCATTTTCGGCTTTGTGCTGCGGTTTCCGAGAGTACGCCGCCACCTACGGCCGTCATTTTGGGCCGCCTCGCTCAGAGCCCCCCTCCGCCGCGTGTGTGCCGAGGATTTTTCCCGTCGATTAAAATTGAGAGATATTAATGTTTTTACAACATTCCCCATTCTCTCTGCTGCCCCCACTGGAGGGGGGGAGGGACTATAAAACCAGGAAGTGGTGTGCCTCAATCAGTCTCTGCAAGTGGCGTGCCTCAATCAGTCTCTGCAAGTGGTGTGCCTCAATCAGTCTCTGCAAGTGGTGTGCCTCAATCAGAGCTTTAAATGACACTGACAAATGTCTACAGCACTGTGAGTACCCTTAATTTGATTTGAAAATGAAAATATGGTTAGAGGTAAAAAAGCACTGCCTGCAAATAGTTGTTTGGGTTGAAGTAAAAAGGCACTCTCTCTCTCTCTCTCCCCCCCTCCCTTTCCTCTCCTCTCCCCCCTCCCTTTCCTCTCCTCTCCCCCCTCTCCCTCTCCCCTCCCACCCCCTTTCTCTCTCTCTCCTCCCCTCCATTAGCGTGAGTGCGGGGGTAGTTAGTGTGTGACGCTGCATGCCACCTCCCCCCCAGAACCACACGTTGGGGGGACAGACCCAACGGGTCTGCACTTGGTCTAGTTGTTTATTATAAATAATCATCTGGGGAAGAGTGTTTGTACTATTTAGAAGTAATATTAAATCTTAAATACACATACAAAGAAAACCAAGGTATCATATTCCAATGTAGAAATAAAGAACTGCAGTTGCTAGCAAATGCACAAAAGGACACAAATTGTTGGATTAACTCAGCGGGTCAGGCAGCAGCCCTGGACTATATGGATAGGTGACGTGGATAGAGACTTTTCTTCAGACTGATTGTGGCGGATTGGGGGGGGGGAAAGAAAGCAGGAAAAGGAGAGGCAGGACAATGCATGGCAGGTCGACCCTCGCCCTCACCTCGGGAAATCCAACCATTCAGCTGTGCTGCTTCTTCCATCACATAGGCAGAAACTGAAAAGCACACCCCTAGTAGTGAGGACTGCATAATCTGGTCAGGGGAGGCAGAGGAACTCTGGGACTGTTTGGTGTCAGTAGACTGGGCAATGTTCAAGGACTGGCAACGGACCTGAATGAATACGCCAGTGTATTCATAAGAAAATGTGTGGAGGAGTGGGTTCCAACGAAAACCATCCATGTGTTTCCCAACCAGAAGCATCTGATGAACCAGGTGATCCGCATTCTTCTGATGAACAGATCCCAGGCATTTATATCTGGCAACGCTGAGGATATGTCCAGATATGACCTTGATAAGGCCATCAAAAGGGCTGAAAGGGACTTTTGCTCTAAGCTGGAGGATGAGGCAGATGTTTGGCAACTGTGGCAGGGCTTGAATGCCATCACTTTCTCCAAGCTCAATGTGTTCTACGCACCCTTTGATAGGGAAAACAGCAATGTGCCTTCCCAAGCCCTCATTACCCCGATTGTATTACAATCAGTCACAGAAGCCAGCTCAAGAATATCCTTCGGGGAGCAAACTCTTATAGATCGTCTGAACCTGATGGGAAGCCTGGTTGTGTTCTTAAAACTTATGCAGACCAAAAGGCTGGAGCTTTTGCGGACATCTTCAACCTCATTACCGGCTTCGCAGGTTCCAACCAGCTTTAAGACGGTATCAAGAATACCAGTGCCCAAGAAAAGCAAGGAGACACGCCTCAATAACTATCGACCAGTAGAGAGGTTGGTTATGGTGCATATCAACTCCTACCTCAACAAGAATCTCGACCCATTAAAAATGTACATACTGCCACAATAGGTCAACAGAGGGTGCAATCTCACTGTACACTGGATCATTTGGACAATAAATATGCTGTTGTTTATAGACTATAGCTCGGTGTTCAATACTATCAACCCATCCAAGCTGGTTATCAAGCTTACGGAACTGCGTCGCTGCGCATCCTTCTGCAACTGGATCTTTGTTTTTCTGTTCAACAGACCACAGTCTGATTTGGCAGCAACACTTCGTCCTTGACAGTCATCAACACCCCAAGGCTGTGTGCTCAGCCCCCTGCTCTACTCACTCTACACCCACGACTGTGTGGCACAGTGCGAACTCCATCTTCAAATTCGCCAACAAAGTTGGACGAATTACACCGCTGGGGATGTGCACACATTCTCGGTGACCGAGCACGACGCGAGGAGGGCTCTGACGCGTGTGAACACGAGGAAAGCTGTAGGCCCAGATGGTATATCTGGGTGAGTACTAAATTCTTGTGCTACTCAGCTTGCTTCAGTTCTCATCACAATATTCAACCTCTCCCTGGCCAAGTCCGTTGTCCCTGCCTGCTTCAAAAGATCCACCATTACACCAGTGCCTAAGAATGCCTCTCCAGCTTGCATCAGCTCGGTAGTCATGAAATGCTTCGAGAGGCTGATTAGAATCACATCTGTGCCTTCCTCCCTCGCACCATGTACCCGCTGCAGTTCGCATATCGTCCGAACAGATCGACAGATTATTTGGTCTCCCAGGTTCCGCACACCACTCTCTCTCACCTTGACAGCCAGAATGGGGGCTATGTGAGGATGCTGTTCATTGATTTCAGTTCAGCTTTTGATACCATAGTCCCCACCAGATTTGCTGAGAAGCTGCTGGAACTGGGGCTGAACACTCCCCTATGTGCCTGGGTCCTGGACTTTCACACCGCAGGCCCCAGGTGGTCAAGATGGGGAGACATACCACCAACCCCCTCACCCTGAACACAGGATCCCCCCAGGGTTGCGTCCTTAGCCCCCTACTGTACTCCCTGTACACACATGACTGTGTGGCCAGGTTCATCTCCAACTCCATCATTAAGATTGCTGAAGACACTGTGGTGGTGGGCCTGATCTCCGATAACAATGAGAAGGCCTACCAGGAGGGGGCGGCTGATCTGGCACTCTGGTGTCAGGACAACAGCCTCCTCTTGAATGTCACAAAAACTAAGGAGTTGATTGTGGAGTTTAGAAGGGCTCAACATCCAAGGAAGTACACGCCACTGGAGATGAATGGGACTACTGTGGATAAGGCGAGCAGCTTTAAATACCTGGGAGTTCACATCACAGAGAAACTGACATGGACAACACACACTGCTGCACTGGTGAGTAAGGCAAGGCAGCGCCTTTACCATCTCAGACAGCTGAGGAAATTCATGTCTCTCTGAAGATCCTACTACTCTGGGGCTGTAGAAAGCATCTTGTCTGGCAACATCTCAATCTGGTTTGGGAACAGCTCTGCCCAGGACAGGAAGGCTCTGCAGAGAGTAGTACGTTCAGCCAAACGCACTATGGGAACAACACTCTTCCCCCTGCAGGACCTATACACCAGGAGGTGCAGATCCAGAGCCAGCAACATAATGAGGGACCCCTACCACCCCAGCAACAGACTGTTCCAGTTGCTACGGCCAGGCAAATGCCTCCACTGTCACGCTGTGAAAACAGAGAGGATGAGACGGAGTTTCTTCCCACGGGCCATCAGGACTGTAAACTCTTATCTCACCAGGGACTAATTTACTGTTGTGTTGTGTCTTTTAATTTTTTTCTTCTCTAAAATGTAAATACTGGTTCTGTTCTATTCTGTTCTGTTGTTTTTGCACAATCCACAGGCATTGCCACTTTCATTTCACTGCACATCTTGTATGTGTATGTGACAAATAAACTTGACTTGACGATGAGTCAGAGTTTAGAAGTGAGATTGATAGACTGACCAAATGTGCCAGCACAACAACCCGGCTCGCATTGTCAGTAAGACCAAGGAACTGATTGTGGACTTTGGAAGTGGATGGATGAGGACCCCCCCCCAAACCAGCCGATATCAATGGGACAATGGTGGAGCGAGTCAAAAGCTTCAAATTCCTGGGCATGCATATTTCAGAAGATCTTTCCTGGACCCAGCACGGTGATGCAATTATAAAGAAAGCCCATAAACTCTTCTATTTCCTTTGAAAGTTGCAGAGATTTGGTATGTCAGAGAGGGCTGACTTCCACAGGTGTACAGTAGAGAGCATATTGACTGGTTGCATCATGCCTGGTTCGGTAACTTGAATGCCCAGGAGCGAACACTGCCCAGTCCATCACTGGTTCTGACCTCTCCACCTAAGGGATTTACAGGAATTGTTGCCTCAAAAAGTCAGCCTGCAATAGAGACCCACACTATCCTGGCCACACACTCATTTCTCTCCTGCCATCGGGAAGAAGATATAGGAGCCTAAAAATGGTAACTCCCATCATTGTTCTATCTGGGACATCCATATATGTCTATATTCTATGCTATTATCAATTTATTATTACTATATATATATATTACTAAAACTCTCATCTCGTGTGTGTGTGTGTGTGTGTGTGTGTGTGTGTGTGTGTGTGTGTGTGTGTGTGTGTGTGTGTATATATATATATATAAAATCACATCTGCTCGAAAAAACGATGCTCTAACGCTAAAATGTTTTACATATTCCTGTAGAGATTTATCCCATGAAGACAAAAATCGCCTTATCTGAAAAATTCATGCATTATTTCTCGAGTTATTAATCAAAATGTTCAAAAATCTCAAATAACTTAGAAAATAAAATTGCTGGTTTTGGCTGATGACATGACGTCACAATGTCTGCACACTGTGTTCACGCGCTGCAAGTGATGTTGCCCGGCAGCGCCGCTCGCCCGGCTCCCCTCCTCCTCTCCCTTTCCCCCCCCCTCTCTCTCTCTCTCTCTCTCTGCCTTCTCTACCACCCCTCCCTCTCCAGACACGAGTTGGGGGTTATGTGTGAGTGGATAGGCCGGGGATGGGGTAAAAGGAGCAAATTAATAATATCAAGGATATGGGTGTGTGTGCGCGCGCCGGAAACTCCACCAAAACGGTACATGATAGCGCTACAATTTTTGGCCCACCATCCTCACCATTGTCTTGCGATGCCCATTAGCCAAGTTTCGTTCAGATTGATGTTATAGTTTACAAGTTATTGACATTTAAAACTTACATTAACTTTATACAGCACCCCACTTGCCGGCTGCGCCTGCACAGTTGGGGCAGAGTTCCCGTGCACGTCACAACAAGGATCTCTGGCGTCACAACGGGAACCCATCAGCCGCGCCTGCGCAGTTGGGGCCTTTGTTGAGTTTCAGATCGGCATTTTTTTTTCCCCCTTTCACGTGTACTTCCCTGGCCTCACAAAGGGGACCCAATGGGTGCACGGGTAAATTTTGTTCTATTCTACAAATGCCTCCACGGGTGCTCTATTCACTTTACTACTTTTAAGTTAATTTCTGCCGGCACAACTTTGAACGCAGCAGTCGCACCTGCGCAGTGCGCGCCCATCAGCCGTGCATGAGCAGTTTGGTAGAATATTGAGTTGGGGGAACGGGACCCAACTCTTGGTCTAGTATGACAACACTGTCAATTCCCTTATTTTTAATTACATTACAAACATTCTACAGGCAGAAGCAATATATCCTTACCTTTTTTTGCTTTCTTAGGTACATCAGCGGTAGTTTCTGCAACAGCAAGTTTGCTTCGTAAGGTTCTTTTTGAAGGATGTACAGATACTTGTGTAAGCAATCCACTGGTCAGTGGTTGAAGCAATTCTTGATCAATTTCAGTAATTTCACGTGATTTTTTTGCTCTTGTAACTCTTCTAGCGATATGCGAAGATTCCATTGATATACCAGTCTCTTGTGGAACATTCTCATCATTATCTGTTTGGCCCTGAAGATTAGTTCTTCCCCTTTTATTTATTACTTGATTTTTTCCTGCAGGAGCAGCTGAAAGCACAGCAGTTTCTTTGATATAGTTTTGCCCTCTCTTGGCTCTCTTTTCAACTTTGTTAACTGAACTCTCCAACTGCTTATTTTCAGTTGGACCTATTATTAACTCTTGATTGATTTCAGCTGAAGTGTTTTTATTAATCATTCCACGACCGCTCTTTCCGGGAATCTCAACGGGATCAACCGTTTTGCTGATTTCTAGCCCTTCCTTTGCAACTTCCTTCACAATTTTTCTTTTACTACGTTTAACAATAGTCACCCCAGGCGGCTTTCCATTAACCAATTCTGTTATCTGGCCATCCGCAACCTGAAGAAATTCTTTTGAAGTTCCATTGGAGACATTCGATCCTTCTACAATTTCCTCTTCAATAATTGGAACAAAACATGGCACTTCCAGTTCTGTTGTGATATCTTTTTTAGAGTTTCCTTTCTTCGCGTTTCTCTTTGGCCGAGCATTTTCTTTATTTACAGGAAATAATATTGAATCTGTTTTTTTGGTGTCAGTTGTTACTTCTGATACAGCTGCAACTGTCTTACCAACTCTGCCTTTACTCGAGAATCTAGTCGGTCGGACAGCTTCAATCTCATCTGAATTATTGACCACCTTGCTGCAATCAAAAGTGACATTCAAATGGGCTTTCCGTTCTCTGACAGAATCACCTTCAATATCAGACAAACAAACAGGAGTTTCTTTAGCTAAATTCTTTCCTCGCTGACGACCTTTAGCTTTGACCTTTTCATTGGCTGGTTCATTTTTATTTGTAGTATCCAACTGTACATCAGCTATGCTCACAGTTAGCTGCTGGTCAGTTTGTTCCTCGATTTTAGTCAGCAATTTCTTTGCTTGCTTGCCTCTTCCCCTTGTCCTTGATGATGGCACACTTTCCTCTTCAATCAACACATGTTTTTGTTGTCTGCCAGAATGCATCTCTACTGGAACACATGGTCCTTTAGCTGCCTTTAACTTCTGCTCCATTACGTTTCTTCTCAACTTTCTTGTACAAGGTAATTCTTTTACATTTTCTTCGTCATTTTGAGTTATTTTCTGTCCAACCTTCTTTCTCAGCAATCTTTTTATTGGTGACGGTGATTCTTTCAGCGCAGCCGTATGCAGTTTAGTCTCCATTTCATCCCTTCTCATTTCTTCACCATTGCTTTTCTCTTTTTTTATCAACTGTGATTTAAGACACACATTGGTTTCTTTTAGTTTTGAGCTCTCGTTTGGCTGTTCACCAGATTCATGGAATTTGTTTACATCAATAACGATATTCTTTCTTCTACATGATCGTTTAGATACCTCTCTTCCATTGGACATCCCTTGTGATGTCTCTACTGCACAGTCTGGTACTTTGGAAGATGTCAGATTAGAAATCATTTTCCTTGTTAGAGTTTCATCCGGTACTTCCTTTCTTCGCAATCTCTTTACTGGAGCAGATTCCTGTTTAAAATCTTCTGAAAGCAATTCTTCAAAGACTCTCTTTTGTCTTGTTGATCTAAATGTGGAGCCAGCCAAGTTTATCATTTTAGGTACTTCCACATTTTCAGACTTTGCTTCCTCTGTCACAGAGCCCTGAGGGAGAGATATTGCTTTGCTACTTTTTTCCTGATTTGTTGCACTAATTTGCAAACTATTGGATTCCGTTACTTCAACTCGTGTGCAGCAAGCTGCCTTTTTCCTCGTGTTTGTTATTTTAGGTGATTTCTGTATCTCCATTTCTTCAGTATTGATATTCTTTTTGCGTCGTGGTCTTCCTATTGCAATGGGTGCGTTTACATCTTTAACTGTAAGATCTATAACTTCTGCAACTTCGATGGATGTTTTTGTCAATTGTTTATTGTTCATAACTTCAGTTTCAACATCTTTCTTTTGTGCTAACTTTTCCAAAGGAGAGTTAACTAGCTCATCAACATGTCCGAACTGTGCTCCCTTCTTACTTTGTGAGGCCTTTGCAACAGAAGTAGCTTCTTCTACTCCAGTAGCTTTGTAATTTTTTGTTGTTTTATTCCTTTGTGGTCTCTTTCTTGGAGGTAAGGGCATCACCTCTTCAATTTCAGCCATTAAAATCTGTCCCTCGCTTGTAGCCAAAGTAGTTGGACTTCTTATTTCAACACCTTGATCACGTTTCATTTCATTGTCTTTTAATGATTTTCTTTCTGGTGAAGCCTGTTCTTTTATTTCATGATTTTTACCATCTTGACACTGCAGGGTTGGTGTGATTTTACCAGCTGTAAATAATTCTTTGGCATTCTTCCTCCCTTGCAATGATTTGGTTACTGGGGAATCTAGATTGTCCATTTCCTTGATTTTTTTATCTGGCGATCCATTCTTGCTCATTATGGGGCTCATTGTTGTCGATTCAGGCACTTCCATTTCAACATTGGGAACATTTGGAATGACATAATTTTCTTTTGGTGATCTCCCTTTCTGTGCATTGAACATAATTACTTCCCCAGTTTGCTTGCAGGAAGATAGTTTCTTGCCTGGTGTAGTTTTGCTTGGCATAAATAATATTTTTGAATCAACATCTGGGATTTTCTTCTCTAAAGACGTCTTTGTTAAGTTCATTTCACTTACTTCCTCAGTACCATTCTTGGCTGGTGTATTTTTTATTGATTCTTTGCCACCTGTGACTTTTATTTTACTTTCTTTTAATGATTTATTTGCTGGTGAAACTTGGGTGCTTATTAAAGACTGTTCATCTTTACATTCTAAAAATAAAAATAATAAGAAAATTACAATCATTTAACAACCTTAATAATACAAAACATCTTACAGTCAATTATTTTTTAGTGTAGTCATCACTGTAATAAAGAATGTGCTGGAAGAGTTGTACAGAGCAAGACCACGCACAGCAATGATAATGAAAAACATTACACTGTTTTAAAATGCCATGTGGAAGATGACTATTGATCAGGAACAAAAGTCTTCTGTCTTTCAAATAGAATCATAAATTCTTCGAGGACAGCTGAGAGGAAGGGCAGGGCTTAGCATTAAGGAGTAAGTTATGGAAATGGTGCCCGTTTGAATGTTGTTCTGAAATACTGAACTAAATTTTGTATTCATGTCCCTTAAGCATGAAGGAAAATAATCCTACAGGCCCTCGACAAGGAAGAGTACTACCATTCAGCACAAATATCTATTTTTCAAATTGTAATTTTATCATATTTTTATTCCAAATTCTATTTAAATTACGTTATTCAACTTTTTTAACATTAGTTCCTCCTATTCCTGACATCCCAGATACAGATTTTTTCCCCTCAGATTCCACAAAGGAACATTTAGACATATCACAATTTAACTGTACCTATTAGATTACCAGCGGTCAGCAACTTTTCAACTATATATTATGATTATGAACTGCAATGATCAAAACAATACAAAACAATGTTGTACCCATCTGTGATCTTATATTCTGTGCACATAGATGCTTATTCAAACCAACACTTTAGTCTCAAAAGCTGATAATACCAGACCCATGAACTCCTGACCTACTGATCAGTAACCCTAATGCAAATAGAAATTGAAAAAAAAATTGACAGACATCAAAAACAAATTTAGACCACTATCATCAACTGTTGGGTTTTTTTTGTAAACCAGCAACTGCATTTCCTGGTCTACTACCTACAACTTCCAGTAGGTTTGTAGGGAGATTTGGTGTAGAATAAAAATACATTGAGCCAAATTTTCCATTTACAGAAGATGTCTAAACTAGCAGCTCTTGCAAATATCTAGGGGTATAAAATTAATGTGTTGGATTAGGAAGCATTTTTTAACTCTAGGGGAGAAATTTGGTGCCTTGTCATCTTCAACCATTTCAAATTTTGATAAGCATTTAGTTCTCATATCTTTAAAGAACACTAATATTTTCAGAACATTTCGTAGTAGATTACAATAACAACATCATTCTCCTTGCTGTTTTCAATCAATACTAAAAAGTAATTTTCTAGATTTTGACCACATACACTAAAATTATACCATGACATAAGAAATAAATAACAGTTTGACAAATGAGAGGCAGTTACTGCTCCAAATGGCCTGTTCAGATATTTTAGAACAATTAGGCTACAAATCTCAATTGATTTTAAGGTACATTATCTAAATGTCTTTGTCCATCAGCACATATTTGGATTTGTTCTTTGATCACAGCACTTTTTTCCCTAGAATTGAATAAGGTAGAGACATTCCGATGATGTTCCTATAACCAATGAGCTATTTAAAAAATACAATGGACAGCAAGAAAATGTGTTTTGGTCAAATATCCAGCAATAGGGAGCTCAGGAAAAACTGCTGAGTGAAAGAAAGATACTTTGCCATGAAAATTATTTTGCCCTCTCAAGTGAACAAGTTTAAAAAACTTGCCAGAAACACAATAGAGGCATTACAATTTAATGACATACCGGTTATTTCCGTCTGTGGAAAATCAATAAGGCCATTGTCTGCAAATGTTTGTGAAGTTTCAACTTGAAGGGATCCTTGTATACACTCTTCTTGATAAGGTGAAGGTATACTTTTGGCTCGAACGCCACTTGTCCTTGTCACCTGGAACACAAAAGTATACATCTTTAGTACATAATGACAGGTATTACACAATTTGTTCCCTATATAAATTGGGGTTCTCCGCGCAATTTTAATGAAACGGCAAAGCAGCACCAGTGATAATAAATATCCCACTATATTTAAATGAGAGCAGAGCATCTTAACAGCCTGCTCTGGCAAATTCTTAATTTTTAAATGATATATAGGCAAAAATAACTTACATTTACTAATCTAAAATCACCTGTATTGAGGACGGAGAGGAAGAGAGCAAGGCACCACCTCAGTAGTAGAATGCAATCTACACACTGGTCCCACTATACGACATTTAATGTTTCATGTTGATGCCCAACAGTCAAGTAGCAAATGAAATTTATTACACGCTGTATTTACAAAACTGCAGAAGTAGTTCCGAAATGAGTCACTCCCCACTATTCCTCTATGTCAAACCAGCAACAGGCTTTTGCAGCTCCAAATCACTAAGCAGGTCAATATAGGATTGCAATGTGGCTCGTGAACAATTGAGATGAATTAGTCTAAACAATATTTGCTCTACTAATTGATAGTGATTGCATAGAAACATAGAAAATAGGTGCAGGAGTAGGCCATTCGGCCCTTCGAGCCTGCACCGCCATTCAATATGATCATGGCTGATCATCCAACTCAGTGTCCCGTACCTGCCTTCTCTCCATACCCCCTGATCCCTTTAGCCACAAGGGCCACATCTAACTCCCTCTTAAATATAGCCAATGAACTGGCCTCAACTACCCTCTGTGGCAGAGAGTTCCAGAGATTCAGCACTCTCTGTGTGAAAAATGTTTTTCTCATCTCGGTCTTAAAGGATTTCCCCCTTATCCTTAAGCTGTGACCCCTTGTCCTGGACTTCCCCAACATCGGAAACAATCTTCCTGCATCTAGCCTGTCCAACCCCTTAAGAATTTTGTAAGTTTCTATAAGATCCCCCCTCAATCTCCTAAATTCTAGCGAGTATAGGCCGAGTCTATCCAGTCTTTCTTCATATGAAAGTCCTGACATCCCAGGAATCAGTCTGGTGAACCTTCTCTGCACTCCCTCTATGGCAATAATGTCCTTCCTCAGATTTGGAGACCAAAAGTGTACGCAATACTCCAGGTGTGGTCTCACCAAGACCCTGTACAACTGCAGTAGAACCTCCCTGCTCCTATACTCAAATCCTTTTGCTATGAATGCTAACATACCATTCGCTTTCTTCACTGCCTGCTGCACCTGCATGCCTACTTTCAATGACTGGTGTACCATGACACCCATGTCTCGTTGCATCACCCCTTTTCCTAATCGGCCACCATTCAGATAAAAGTCTACTTTCCTGTTTTTGCCACCAAAGTGGATAACCTCACATTTATCCACATTATACTGCAGCTGCCATGCATTTGCCCACTCACCCAGCCTATCCAAGTCACCTTGCAGCCTCCTAGCCAGGGCCGGATTAAGACCCATAGAGGCCCTAAGCACTTAAAAGATGTTGGTGCCCCCATATATATGTAATTCAAGTCACCTTGCAGTCTCCTAGCATCCTCCTCATAGCTAACACTGCCCCCCAGCTTAGTGTCATCCGTAAACATGGAGATGTTGCCTTCAATTCCCTCATCCAGATCATTAATATATATTGTAAATAGCTGGGGTCCCAGCACTGAGCCTTGCGGTACCCCACTAGTCACTGCCTGCCATTGTGAAAAGGACCCGTTTACTCCTACTCTTTGCTTCCTGTTTGCCAGCCAGTTCTCTATCCACATCAATACTGAACCCCCAATACCGTGTGCTTTAAGTTGGTATACTAATCTCTTATGTGGGACCTTGTCGAACGCCTTCTGAAAGTCCAGATACAACACATCCACTGGTTCTCCCCTATCCACTCTACCCAGTAGTGCGCAAGAACAATCCTGACCATCATTTAGGGTTATTAATGTCAAGTGCACCACAGCAAAGTGAAAAGCTTTGTTTTGCTTGTTATCCTGAGAGATCAGATATTACATACATAAATAGAAACAAGTCAAACTCAAATATTGGATATTGTTGTACTGCCATTTAAATATTAATACTTCATTTTACCCGAGCTCTTGGTGTTCCGCTTGAAGAAGTTTCTTTTCTAGATACTTCATTTTGCGTTTCCACAATTTGGATGATATTATCTTCTGATGTTTCAGTTGTCTCTCCATCATCACATATCATCTCAGTGAATGAAGGTTTATTTGGACTCAAACAGATTTGCAGCATGGAATCAGAAATTCTTTCAGTGTTTACGGGAGTTGAAAACATTTCACTCAAACCACTATAGTCACAGTTTTCCATTTCTTTTTCTGCACAAAATATGTTCTTAATTCCAACATAATTGATCTCAGGACTCTTTGGTTTTTGTTTAGATTCAGCCAACAGCTTGTGTATCCCAACAAAATGTTCTATTTGATTCACTTTAGCTCTGGGTGTCTTCATGATTCTTTTCACACCAACCATGTCTTCCACAGGTCGCAGTTTCACTCTAGGTGTCTTCATGATTCTTTTCACACCAACCAAATCTTCCACAGATTGCCCTTTCATTCTAGGTGTCTTAACGATTTTGCTCACACCAGCAATGTCTTCCAAGGCCTGCCCTTTCGCACTAGGTGTCTTCATGGTTCTTTGAGGGTCTCCATTGCTTTCTGCGTCGCTATGCATTTCAGTTACCTTGAATGTGGTTTCACAAGGACTGTTTGAACTACAAGATAAATCAGCTCGGCATTTTAGCAGACGCAAAACTGCTTTGCGTCTTGCAACAGAGACTGTTAGTGGTGTGTCACTCTTTACACCTAAAATAATGATAATATGAAAAATTAGGAACATGGAAAAAATATGCAATAGCATCTGTTTATGGTCATATCAATATATAGTTATTCTTTTGAAAAACGTCAATTGTTCCCAAACAATCCTCCATTTGAATCCCTGTTTAAAATTCACTTGCCCCTATTTTCCAACTTGCCTACTGACATACTTCTGAACAACATTGCCTAGTTATCAATATTTAGAATGGGCTTTCCTTACACCACCCTATTACTCCTTAGATCACGCCTTCCAACCCCTCCAAAGATGA
This sequence comes from Amblyraja radiata, assembly GCF_010909765.2. Lineage (NCBI taxonomy): Eukaryota > Metazoa > Chordata > Chondrichthyes > Rajiformes > Rajidae > Amblyraja > Amblyraja radiata. The sequence goes on from NC_045970.1 coordinate 17,769,560, forward strand.
ATATGTTTATCCAATTTTGTTTTTTGTCACATCCCCACATTTCGACACCTTCAACTGCAATTGCGTTTTAACTGCCTAGATCTCAAACTCAGGAATTATTATTCAAACTCATTCATTTAATGCATAACATTTAATGCACACCAATCCCCCAACATTTGGTCTCATGGATTAATACCTCACACAACCAAGATAAAGTTTTTTGTTATTCCTTCCCTAAACCTCTCTTCAACAATAAAGCACTCCTTAAATTTCACCTCATCTGCCCAATCGGGCACTCTTCCTTCTCCACACTCTTCCCTCTCCAACAAACAATGGACACTGGTTTACTGCAGGAAAATATGACTAAAACAGATAGATATGTGGAAGCCCTACTATAAAAGCCAATTAAAAACCACCATTTCCCCATGATGCCTCATATTTCATGCACAATGACAGATCAGTAGTAGAAACTATAAACATGAGATTCCATTGATTATGAAGTGATCATCAGATCAGTTTCATAAGTCTTTATATTATTCCCCTCGAGATTGTGTACTTAAACAGCCACATTGTGTCCTCCAATAGCTACAAATATTACAACTTTCCTTCTATGCTTCACACATTCGGCTTCAGGTTGCCTGTTCACACTCCTACCTCACTATCTGTTTCATTCAGTCCCAGCTTTAGACCTGGGTGACCACCTATCATTCTCTACGATAATGCCCCATAACATCAGTCACACCCAAATTTAACATTGACAAAATTAATAGCTTAGTGGGTGAAGATAAAGATGGCAAGAAATAGAAGTGATGAAGCAATTCAAACAGACGTGCTAAAAGGGCCAAGGTTACGCAAGTAGACATATGTTAGAGCAAAAAATGGCACAACAATGAGGATAGAGACCTCTTAATATGATGGCAAATGATATTGGACTAACCAGCTTCCTTGGGTGTTTTGGTAGCAGAGTTTTCAAGTGTTTTCTGAAATATTGGAACGGCTGAAGCCGTTTGAGCATCAACAATGTTCGAGGCCTTTAATAATGGATTTGCTCTCTCATTTAAAGTTACGGGAGTACTGAACAGTTCAGCCACACCTGTTGAGTATTAACCACATATCTATTAATGTGAAAGTTACATAAATGCAACATTTCAAACTCAGTTATGACTTTTTAAAAAGGATCACTAACCAATACAGACCAATATACTCTCTTTGATAAGGACAGCATTACCTGTAAAGCTTTCATCCATTTCCTTAACTTTCCGCCTCGATGAAACAGTTCTTGTTGGCCATGGAGCATGTCCAGTTGGTTTAGTATTAGTAGCTTGTGATTTGCCAATGACTATTGTTACTGGTGAAGCAGCATGCCCAGTACTAAAATGTTCTTTCACTAAACGAGCAGGTGTCTGTTGAAACAAGTTAAATTGTTATGCCCTACAATTGTACGATACGATACAACTTTATTTAACTTCGTTTTTTAATTTATTTAACTAAAATAAAATCACAATTTTATTGTAACTTAGGATATTAATAATATAATCAGAATTAAGATAAACAAATTCAGTCATTAAACTATACCAAGACAACTTTACAACATATATGCAGTTAGCCAAGTCAAAAATTAGTCTTCGGAAAGATTAGCCATATGTGATTATCAAATGTCGCTTGCATGCTGGACAGAAATTTACCACTTTCGAGATGACATTCTTGGCCCGTTTTCGCTTTACAGCAGGTTTCTTTGCAACATTCCGCAACTGAGGTCTTGCTACTCCTTCCTTTACCACCTGCGCCCATGACTTTTTCACTAATTACAAATTAGAAGAAAAACCCTTAATTTCAATATTCAGATACAAATAACACACTATCTTAATCCCAGCACTCAAATCACATAACAGAGCTGCCATGTTTTGTCAGAGCATTTCAGTATTCTAGTGCCTGAAAATCAGTATTTTGCTGAGGAAATCAGTATTTTTACACAGTGCCATTTTGCTGGAAAAAAATGTGGTAAGAGTACAAGAATGCATAACTTTGCTACGAATTGACATGTCTTATACGCACATTACTTAACAGTGCATTCATTGCCATCTCTTTGTATACTGCTGTTTGAACGGCTGCTTTCTGCTTTTAACACCAGATGGTGATGCAGAAGCCATTTGGAAGTCTCCCTCCCTCGCTCCCTCCTTCCTCTCCTTTTTTCTCCCTCCCGCTCTTATTCCATCCCTCCCTCGCTCCCACTCCCTCACCCTCCCCTAACAGTCTGTGATCCATAGCGCTATGTGTAAATGCAATAGCATTTTTAGAGCCCATAGCGCTGTTCGTTGAAATTCCCACGCGTTAAACTGACAGCGCTGTTTAAGTCTGTAGCTGGACAGGCAGATCAAAGCTTACAAAAATAATCATCTAGATCTTGAAATTTAAAATACTAATAGATTTAATCGGCTATAATTTTTAGAGGTACAGTATGACTTTTTATATCCTTGCACTTTTTAAGCAGCAAGATGAAACAGGAAGTCGGGCTGATTTAAAAAAAAATCTGTATTTTACAAAGCAAATCCGCACATCCGTATTTTGATCGCATTTCCGTACAAAATACGGAAAACCCAAGTAAAAGCTTCACAGTAAGCATTGGGTAACTACTGCATACATTTACTTCCAATCTGAGATTAAGCAAAGGCAAACATTGCAATATGGATATCCATGCTAAAATAGAAAGAAAGATCAAGAGATACTGGCCCATTTTCCAGATAACTGGAAATCACTTCTGTCTCAACAGTTAAAGTTACCCCTAATTATAATTGAATGTTTTCACTACTACATTTGTGTTTGGTATCATCAACCAAGAGATTGGTGGATCGTTTCCAACCACAATGACTGCAGGTGAAATAAACTAAACCAACTAACAATGTTGCATGTAATCTTAAACAAATGCCATTAAACAAATTTGACTAAATGGGACATTGAAAGGCGCCCGCAAATAAAATTTATTATTATTATCATTATTACTAACTTTGCTCATTGCCATATAGGGACAAATTTGACATAATTATCGAACTTAATTGATGGATTGAAAAAACAAGACACCAATAATAGTCACTTCTGATGAGAGAATTTAATTGCTATCCAAAGGTATAGGTTAATCCAGTGATCCGAGGTCTTGCTTGCAACATAAGTGGGAAAAATATTCCCATGTAGCAACAAATCTCCAAGATAGGATACCTGGTCTTCTAGCTATAGCAATTCTAGATTATCAGCCAACTTTCACAAGATGAAAGCATTATTTCAGCCGTAATATTGCCAAATCTATCTGTATAATTAATTGAGTAATTTACCATATCATTTACCCCATTAATGAATGTAATGCTGATGCACCAAAATCAGGAAGCATCAGAATTAGATTTAATAGTCCAAGAAATAAGACAAAATAAAAAATCCTTCCAAAATTTACAGCGTTGATGCGATGAAGTGAAATTGGCAAGACCAACACAGGCACATACAAAGGCTTACGTCGAGCAGTTTTATGAAATGCGAGGCATTTAAAAAAAAAATGGTTGAGAATATAATACAATTAGCCTGTTTGAAAGTAATTAATTCTGAAAGAAACTTGGGTAGATAGATAGAATTCATGATCTAAAAGTGATAGGGATTGTTTTCTTTGGAAAACAAGAAGTTGCGGGGAGACCTGATAGAAGTATATACAAGAAGTATATATGAGGCATAGATAGTGCATGGAACTCGCTGCAGGTGGTGGTAGCTGAGGCAGGTAAAATAGTGGCATTTAAGAGATTTTAGGGTAGTAATATGGATATGCATGGAATGGAAGGATATGGATTACATGTAGGCAGATAACAGTTGGCGTTGGCACCGTGTTCAGCAGACATCGTGTGCCGAAGGGCCTCTCTTGTGCTGTACTGTTCTAGGTTCTCTGGATATTTTGTTTTCTTGTGATACTATTTTAATTTTGTACACACATTATGCTTTAGAAAAATCCTTATTAAAAGCCTTAGTCACTTTACATCCTATAATCAATACAACAAAATGGCAAGCACATTTCACTCGTTAAACTAATGTTTCTTCTTGAATTACTCATAGCAGTCCTTAAGGGAGGTGATTTATTTGCCAATTTCAGTTGAATTCCAGTAACATTAAAAGTACCGTAAATCTTTAGTCCTCATTATTTGTAACTAATTTGAGCAGAAATGCAGTTGCTATCCTTTGAGATGCTTTGTGATACAAAATAGTAGTTAGCCATCGCAAATAAAATATAATTTTAGGGAAAGCCATACCCAACAAGTTCCCAAATGACGCTCCACTCTGCCTCCTAGATTGTATTCCTGCAAGAAGTGAAACACTTCTCCTTGTGCTTTTCCTGGATTTTTTCCCCCCAGAACTTGGTTTCTGTTGAGATTGATCCAACTGTGCCAGACCGAGAGACTTTGCAGATCTAGTTAAGCTGGGAGGTGCAGCAACAAGAGAAATGGAGAAGCGTCCCTTCAGCTGTGGAGAACCAAACAAGCCAGCAGTGATTGGATAGGACACTCCGCTGGACAACATAGTATCTGAAGAAGAAAGCTTCTTTTGTGAACGAGTTCCTGAACCTGGTGAACTTTTGACAGAAGACGGGGAGGACATTTTTCCTGAAGAATTCTTGACATTAGATGATTGCTCAGTAATTAATGAGGATATCTTGGCTGAAGGTGACCTTTTGATAGTTGATTTTATTCTTGTTGTTGATCGAGACACCTTGTTAGGGGACATTTTGTTTTTCCTTGGAGAAACTCTTGTTGAATCAATATTTGACATTGGGGAAGTTGTATTATTTTCATTTTGTTCACTGCATTCCTTAAAATGAGAAATAGTACAAATTAATACAATAAAAGTAATGTTTTCAAGTAAAAACAGGGCTTGAAATTAACGGTTGCCAATGGCGACCTAAAGTGCTGTCGGGCAACCTAACAGCCGTCCCATTTTGCCCGGTTTGGCAAGCAACTCTGAGCGGCCCCCCTCTCTATCTCTCTCTGGCACTCTCCGTCTAGGGCCACCGGGTCTCCGCTCGCTGCCCGCTCCTCATCCGCCGGCACGGCAGGCCGTCTTGCACATGCGCACTGCTACAGACAGCACATCTTTTCCCCTGCACATGCGCACAACCACGGCTATCGCATCATCAGCCGCCCTGCCACGGCAACTGGTCGGCGTCGGCCACTTTCTCCCACCCTTTGCATTGTGGGAGATCTGGCCACCATTGCTGTCTGGTCGCCACGACCGCTGAAAACCAACGCAGAATCACTGCCTGGAGCTGGAGTAACTCTATCTCCTGTTCTGTATTATGTTTACATATTCTGTTGTGCTGCAGCAAGAATTTCATTGTCCTATCTGGGACACATGACAATAAAACTCTTGACTTGAACTTAAGCAAAAAAAGGTTATTGGGAAAAAAGAGTTACCTTAAATTTAGTTGCATCTGGTTGGGTAACTATGGTAGGATGAAGACTATTCCATGCCTTAATTGTGAGGGGGAACTCCATGGAGCAGCCAACATCTCGGGATAGAAGAAATTGGGTGACGTTTCGGGTAGAGACCCTTCTTTACATTTCCTCTGGTTTTAGTTTAATTTAAAGATAGTGTGGAAACAGGCCCTTCGGCCCACGCCGACCACCTGTAAATTAGTTCTATCCCACACCTTAGCGACATAAGTCAAGAGTGTTTTATTCTCTCACATCCCAGTTAGAACAATGAAATCCTTACTTGCAGCAGCACAACAGAATATATAAACATAGTACTCTGTAAACAATGTTATAAACGAGAAATGAAAACCATGTATATTTATATATGAATATATAAGTATATAAATATATATATATAATTAATCTCCTGGGATTAATAAAGTTTTATTGCATAGTATCGTGTGGGTAGGAAGGAACTGCAGATGTTGGTTTAAAATGAAGATAGACACAAAAAGCTGGAGTAACTCAACAGGTCAGACAGAATATCTGGACAAAAGGAAAATATTACGTTATGGGTTGGGTCTGAAAAAGGTTCCTGCACAACTTTGGAATGTGGAAGGAAACAATCACCCGGAGAAAACCCATGCGATCAAAGGGAAAAGGAGCAAACTCCATACAGACAGCACCCATATTCAGGATCGATTCCAGGCCTCTGGCAATTTTAGGCAGCAACTTTTTGGCCAATGTGCTGCCCATAGTCTTGAACTGAATTATAACATACAGTAGCTGTAAAGGGAGACATTGTTCACTTAGAGATTTAAGACTGAAAATGGATAGTTTCTTTTTTTTAGTAAGCAAAGTTATCAACGTATCATTTTTTGTGTGTTGGAAAATAAAATATAGTGGCACAGCTGGTGGACTTGCTGCCGCACACACCAGAGATCTGTGTTCGATCCTGTCCTCGGGCACTGTCTGTGTTGAATTTGCACATTCTCCCTGGAAGCGTGTGGGTTTCCTCCCACATCCCATTGGCTTTGTAGGTTAACTTGTCTCTGTAAAATTGCCCCATATGTGTAGTGAGTGGGTGAGGAAAGTGGGGTAACAGAACTTGTGTGAATGGGTAGACAAAAATGCTGGAGAAACTCAGCAGGTGAGGCAGCATCAATGGAGCGAAGGAAATAGGCGACGTTTTGGGTCAAGACCCTTCTTCATATTGATGTCGGGAGGGGGGGGGGGGGGCGGGAAAAAGAAAGGAAGAGGCGGAGACAGTAGGCTGTGGGAGAGCTGGGAATGGGAGGGGAAGGAGTGAGAAAGCAAGGATTACCTGAAATTAGAGAAGCCAATGTTCATACCGCTGGGGTGAAAAATACCCATGCAAAATATGAGGTGCTGTTCCTCCAATTTGCGGTGGGCCTCACTCTGGCCGCGGAGGAGGCCCAGGACAGAAAGGTGGGGTTCGGAATGGGAGGCGTAGTTGAAGTGCTGAGCCACCGGGAGATGAGGTTGGTTATTGTGAACTGAGTGTAGGTGTTGGGTGAAGCGATCGCCAAGCCTGGGCTTGGTCTCACCGAGGTTGATCATACGCTGAATAATCCAACCAGATTTTTGTTTGGAAGTGGAAAGAAATAATAGAAATTGCATTTATTGCAACGTGTAAAAAGAGATGAGATACTGTATTATAATTCTGCTGCATGTCATTGGGGTATATATCATGTCTTGATTGGTGAATATGTTTAGTTTGTGACTTATTTGATGCAGAAATAATATGCGAATGCTTCATTGACCATAATTCCGACTACGCACTTTGTCCGAGCACATAATCATATGCGTCATGCAAGCCTTCTTAAATGACCACCTAAACTGTCATTTGGCAACCTAAAAAGCTGCCAAGGTTGTCCGGCTGGCAACAGGGAAAAAAAGTTAAGCGAGAGCCCTGAAGTATACAACTTAATTTAATATATAACATCTGATTTAAAATTCAAATAATAATGTGAGGCAGCAGCTCAGATTGCAATGCCCATTTCCATATACTGCGATTTCTTGGGGCTGCACGTACCATGTCCAGATGCAGATGGCCTATTCTCAATGCCCTTCAACATTACAAATGGAACTATACAATAATGCAGCTTCACCCTAAAATATTCCCAAAAACCTTTGACAGCTGGCACAACTGGAGATTAATATATGCTGACTATATAACATTTTCATGTTTTTTTTTAAAATTACTGCTGATTAGAAAATGGACAAGTCGCATTGGTATTGTTGGCACCCGCCGAACAACTGTGCGTGGCTCAGAACCCGTACGACTTGCTCCCACAGGCCTGGGCCGAATGGAGCCATAGCAGCAGTGGGCTAGCCACCGGAAGTCGATGAGTGTAGGGGAACCGCCATGAGGGGGAGGGGCGAAGAACAGTGGAGGACACGGCATGGGGGAAGGGAAGATCAATGGAGGACCCAGCGTGGGGGTGACTGCCGTGAGGGAAGGGGGTAGAACAATGAAGGACCCAGCGTGGGGGGACTGCCGTGAGGGAGGGGGAAGAACAATGAAGGACCCGGCGTGGGGAGAACAAAGGAGGAGCCGGTGTACTTTGTAACTTTATCAGCGCCATAGGTGACAGCTATTTGCATACCTTGGGTATGCAAGCAAAGAATTTCACTGCCTTGTCACATGTGAGGATAAAATATTATATTCCATTATAAGCAACATATATTTAGTCAAATTCATAGAGGTAAACGCAATCTGATCCTCAGAAAATATTGGATCCCAGAATAGTCTGAAATCTATTTCTCTAATCTATTTAATGTAGCAGCATCATTACCCATTGCCCACTGCCTTTCAAAATAACATTGAAGAGAAATTATTATTCAATTCTATGGGAAAACCTAAGTTTATCTCACACGCACATTCACCATAACAGAAAACATTATCAGATTTGTTTTTAAACTTGAACTCAGAAAATTAAAGATTGCACACCCAATAATTGTTGTCATGCTTAACTCTTGCCACAAGGTGGTGATCAACATACTAGTATAAAATGTTTATTATTTCAATACCCAATCGAAGACACTGGATGGTGCTGTGGGGAAGCAAGAACAATGCAATTCTACATAGCAGCCAAGCTAAGTTTTACATGGCAGATCAATGCATTTTCTAGAGATCAACTGCCAACTGAAATAACAATCCACATAATGGGAGAGTTCAAGTTCTTAGTGTTACTATTCCGCACATGATATATTTAAAAGGAAATTTTGAAGTAATAATTCAGATCCGAACAGATTACTCTGAAGAAAGGTCTCAGCAAAGTGCTGGAGTAACTCAGCAGGTCAGGCAACATCTCTGGAGAACATGGATAGGTGACGTTTCGGGCTGCATGACCTGCTGAGTTATTCCAACACTTTGCGTCCATTTGTGTTTCTGTTCTAAAGTAGATACTCTTCTGCTTAATACATTATCCACACAAACCTTTCGGCTGGGTTTTCATAACTCACTCATAAATGCACTTTAATAGCTACCTGAATTGCAAAGGCACGTGTCCCTATACTGGATGCACGTTTCAGCAATGCACGACTAAATGGTGTGCTCACTCGAGTCGGAGTGCCTCCCTTTCGCAGAGGAGAGCATGGTGGCATACGCTTGTCAAATACTTCTGGGCTTAAGTTTTCACCAAAAGAGACTCTCTTTCTCTTTAATACTGGACCACAAGTTGTTTCATTTTCACTTCTGCGCTTTTTGGATGAGCTTGGGGAACCTAACAGGGAAAAAAAGGGGACAGTATTAAACCAAAATTAATCTGAAATATTAAAATACAGCATCATAATTTATAGCTAAGCCACAATGTCACTGAGAAGGAACAACTTATATATTTGCAAAATTTCACCAGGCCTCATTATTAAGCTACATAATAAAACTTCTCTGCTACATCAATCTCACAAGGAATGCCAATTGTAATCAAATGGAATAGCAATCACAAAATTTACAACACTTGAGATCACCATTTTGTCCATAGTGTGCATGCCAGTATCTAATGGCAAATGACAATTCAGTTAATTCATTCTTTCCAGGGCTGCAGTGATGCAAGGTGCTTCATCACCATTTTTCAAAGGCAATTAAAGCAATAAATGCTGGTCTTGCCAGAGACACACATATCAGTGTCATTAAACGTGACTGAATAACAATCTATTTATTAATTTTACAATGTATTTACTTCATCTTCATTATGTTCAATTCATATCACACACTTCAATCATACCAATTAACTAGAATCAGCTCTCTTTTCTAAAAGCACCAAATACATATCTGTTTTGATGCTTATGGGTTAATGGAATCTATCTATATTACTAAAACTCTGTTCTTGACTGGTTTTGGCGATCTGTGCTGCGATTTCCGAGAGAACGCCGCCACCTACGGCCGTCATTTTTGGCCACCTCGCTCAGAGCCCCCCCTCCGCCGCATGTGTGCCGAGGATTTTTCCCGTCGATTAAAAATGAGAGATATTAATGTTTTTACAAAATTCCCCATTCTCTCTGAACCAAATGTCTATTGGTTCTAAAGCTTGCAAAAAAGTGTCTATTGGTTCTAAAGCTTACAAAAAAATGTCTATTGGTTCTAAAGCTTGCAAAAAATGTCTATTGGTTCTAAAGCTTGCAAAAAATGTCTATTGGTTCTAAAGCTTGCAAAAAAATGTCTATTGGTTCTAAAGCTTGCAAAAAGTGTCTCTATTGATTCTAAGCTTCCAAAATATGTCTATTGGTTCTAAAGCTTGCAAAAATATGTCTATTGGTTCTAAAGCTTGCAAAAAATGTCTATTGGTTCTAAAATGGTTCATACTAGCGCTCCAGAAAGTCCCCCCCCCCCCTCTCCTTTCTACTTACTGCAAATGGTGGCTTGGGAGCTTTGGCTTGAAGTTGAAAGGCACTATTACTGCAAATGGTGGCTTGGTTGCTTTGGCTTGAAGTTGAAAGGCACTACTTACTGCAAATGGTGGCTTGGGTGTGGTTTGAAGTTGAAAGACCCCACTTACTGCAAATGGTGGCATGAAGTTGAAAGGCACTACTTACTGCAAATGGTGGATTGGTTGCTTTGGCTTGAAGTTGAAAGGCACTACTTACTGCAAATGGTGGCTTGGGAGCTTTGGCTTGAAGTTGAAAGGCACTATTTCTGTGAATGGTGGCTTGGTTGCTTTGGCTTGAAGTTGAAAGACACTACTTACTGCAAATTGTAGCTTGGGTGCTTTGGCATTAAGTTGAAAGGCACTGCAAATGGTGGCATGAAGTTGAAAGGCACTACTTACTGCAAATGGTGGCTTGGGAGCTTTGGCTTGAAGTTGAAAGGCACTACTTCCTGCAAATGGTGGCTTGGGAGCTTTGACTTGAAGTTGAAAGGCACTATTACTGCAAATGGTGGCTTGGGAGCTTTGACTTGAAGTTGAAAGGCAGTACTTACTGCAAATGGTGCCTTGGGTGTGGCTTGAAGTTGAAAGACACCACTTACTGCAAATGGTGGCTTGGGAGCTTTAGCATGAAGTTGAAAGGCACTATTAATGCAAATGGTGGCTTGGGTGTGGCTTGAAGTTGAAAGGCACTACTTCCTGCAAATGATGGCTTGGGTGTGGCTTGAAGTTGAAAGACACCACTTACTGCAAATGGTGGCATGAAGTTGAAAGGCACTACTTAATGCAAATGATGGCTTGGGAGCTTTGGCTGAAGTTGAAAGGCACTATTACTGCGAATTGTGGCTTGGTTGCTTTGGCTTGAAGTTGAAAGGCACTAATTACTGCAAATGGTGGCTTGTGTGTGGCTTGAAGATAAAAGGCACTACTTACTGCAAATGGTGGCATGGGTGTGGCTTGAAGTTGAAAGGCACTACTTACTGCAGATGGTGTCTTGGGTGCACTGGCTTGAAGTTGAAAGGCACTACTTACTGCACTTACTACTTTTCCTCCGCCATCTCCAACGTGACCCCACCACTCGCCACATCTTCCCATCTCCCCCCATGTCTGCCTTCCGCAAAGACCGCTCCCTCCGCAACTCCCTCGTCAATTCTTCCCTTCCCTCCCGCACCACCCCCTCCCCGGGCACTTTCCGTTGCAACCGCAAGAAATGCAACACCTGTCCCTTCACCTCCCCCCTCGACTCCATTCAAGGTCCCAAGCAGTCGTTCCAGGTGCGACAAAGGTTCACCTGTATCTCCTCCAACCTCATCTACTGCATCCGCTGCTCTAGATGTCAGCTGATTTACATCGGTGAGACCAAGCGTAGGTTGGGCGATCGTTTCGCCGAACACCTCCGCTCAGTCCGCAATAACCTACCTGACCTCCCGGTGGCTCAGCACTTCAACTCCCCCTCCCATTCCCAATCCGACCTCTCTGTCCTGGGTCTCCTCCATTGCCAGAGTGAGCAACAGCGGAAATTGGAGGAACAGCACCTCATATTCCGTCTGGGGACCTTGCGTCCTTATGGCATTAACATTGAATTCTCCCAATTTGGCTAGCCCGTGCTGTCTCCTCCCCTTCCTTAACCCTCTAGCTGTCTCCTCCCACCCTCCCATCCGCCCGCCCTCGGGCTCCTCCTCCTCGTCCCCTTTTCCTTCTTTCTTTCCCCACCCCCCATCAGTCTGAAGAAGGGTTTCGGCCCGAAACGTCGCCTATTTCCTTCGCTCCATAGATGCTGCTGCACCCGCTGAGTTTCCCAAGCAATTTTGTGTACCTTCGATATTCCAGCATCTGCAGTTCCCTTTTGAATACTTACTGCAAATGGTGGCTTGGATGCAATGGCTTGAAGTTAAAAGGCACTACTTAATGCAAATGGTGGCATGAAGTTGAAATGCACAACTTACTGCAAATGGTGGCTTGGGTGCTTTGGCTTGAAGTTGAAATGCACTACTTACTGCAAATGGTGGCTTGGGTGCTTTGGCTTGAAGTTAAAAGGCACTACTGTAAATGCACTTACTTCCTGTTTGCACTGTATATTGATTTTATATAAAACGCTACCACTTACGGCTGTGATTTTTGGCCATCTTACCCAGTCCCCCTCCGCTGAGCAGGTGCAGATAATTCTTCCCATCAATGAAAAATAAAAGTGTTATTAGTTTTTTTTTAAATGTTGAGAATCTCTCTCCTGTCAATCACTCCATGAAAGCCACACCTTTTCCGGTGGGGGGGGGGGAGATGGGTTATAAAACCCGGAAATGTGGGTGTGGCTCAGTCTCTGCAAGATGGAGGAGGGAGAGGTCACGACTTTAGTGGCTTTGCACCCTACTTCAAATGGTATGAAACTGCACTTGAATTTGGTGGCCTTGCACCCTGCTAGAAGTGGTAAGAAACTGCACTTGAATTTGGTGGCCTTATACCCTGCTTGAAATACGGTATAAGCCGTGAGTCAACTACCATCCCACCAGCCGTGAGTGAGTTGCCAGCACAACAGGCTTGATTGACTGAGACGCCAGCCCAAGAATCCATTTGGCACACAATTTGCATACTAGCCCTCTGGAAACCAGTCCCTTCAGCCCACAACACCCATACTAGCGCTCCAGAAAGCCCCCCCCCCCCACTGGCCACCAATATTAGAATTGGTGGAGAGGTGGAATATTGCGTTGGATGACCAGCCCTCCTATGTGATGCTGGGACCCAACGGGTCCCACTTAGTCTAGTATATTATAAAGCATGACACCGATCTGTACAAAACATTGTTCGGAGGCAAAACAAAAATGGATCTTCAAATTGTGGCACATATTAGTTGAATACTAGACTAAGTGGGACCCGTTGGGTCCCAGCATCACACGGGAGGGCTGGTCACCCAACGCAATATTCCAGCTCTTCACCAATTCCAATATCACTCGCTAGTGGGAAGGGTCTTTCTTTTGCGCTAGTATGGGTGTTGTGGGCCGAAGATACTGGTTTCCTGAGGGCTAGTATATACATTGTGGGCCGAATGGATTCTTGGGCTGGCAGCTCAGTCACTGAGGCCTGGCAGTACAGTCACTCGTTCATTTTGTACAAATTCATTTTGTGAACAGTCACTCATACAAATTCATTTTGTGAACACAAACTTTTTAAAAAGGCGAGTTAAACAATTGGGCAGCAGCCACCCGACAACCAAAATTCATTTTGTGAACACAAACTTTTTAAAAAGGCGAGGCAAACAATTGGGCAGCAGCCACTTTACAGCCGCATCGAGGGGACTCACCGTGGAGTAGACGTGCGTTCAGTGTTATACGCAGCTCAGAGAGCCGTGACCCTCTCGCTTCCTGGGTCTGGCAGAGACTGAGTGAGGGACTACACTTCTGGGTTTTATAGTCCCTCCCCCCTCCCGCCAGCGGGGGCAGCAGAGAGAATGGAGATTTTTTTAAAAACATTAATATCTCTGATTTTTCATCGATGGGAAAAATCCTCCGGTCCCGGAAGGCGGACTCTGAGCGAGATGGCCAAAAATGACAGCCATAGGTGGCGGCGTTCTCTCGGAAATCGCAGCATAGTGGGCTAAAAGCGGTCAAGATCAGACTTTTAGTAATATAGATTAAACCGTTTAGCCTACCAAGTATGTACCAGATTATCCCTATTAACTAATCACACGAGAACCCATCCATACTAATTCCATTTTCCAGCACTCAACCTGCAGTGAAATCCCTTTTTGGAAATCACATTCCATTGACGTCAATAGAAAACAATTTCAGGTTCAGACCACAATACTCGCATACCAAAGGGGTTTTGCTGCAATCATCAATTCAAAGCTAAATATGTAATCTAAAGCAAAAGGAGATTCTTTACAACAGGTGAATAGGCCTTGTTCAACATCTACAAATGAACACTTATCCAATTGTATTGGCCCCATTTAGCATTTGCCTGCCAGGAATTAAATACTTAGCTGCCCCGAGTGCCATTTTTGTGTCATGGATGATACAAACATTTGTGCATCAACTCACCTTTCCCAGTTTGCTCATTGAGGTCTCTTTGTGGACTTTTAGATGTCCAATCTTTTCGCTTCAAACTTTCTGCTTCCGTCAGGTATTCAATCACATTACTTTCCCAGCTTTTGCTTCGCTGAAATGTTGAACAGAGAGAGGCACCATCTCTCAACACAGGCGATTTGCTTTTTAAAAGAGTTTGCCCATTTTCCTTACATGGCGACGATTTATCTTGAATTTTTGGGAGGTCAACATGCTGCATTTCTGACAATTTATCCTCAAGCTCAGATTTTCCAGCAATTGAAGATTCCAACAACTCTGCTGTTACAGCCTGCACTGCTTGAACATCTAGTGTTTCCAAATTTCTGTCACGCAATGATGTTCTACCTCTTTTGGATTTTGTAGCTGAAGACTCCAAAACATTTGTAAATTTAGTTTGCTCTGAACAAATATCTGCAGCTTCTACATTCTTATAATGTACTGATCTGCCTCGTCTTTTGGGGGTATCTACCATTTCCTCATTGATTTTAACTGTTGCCTGACACTCATCAAGAAAATTATTGTCCACTTTTGACTTTGCAGTTGTAATCTCAGTTTGCACACAGCTGTTGCGTAATGATGATCTTCTTTCATCCGTGTTAACCTTTTCTTCATCTATATTAGCTGTGAAGTGCCCCTCATCAACAGATTTATTTATCTTCTGTGATTTTTTAGTTGAAGAATCCATAATATCTGTGCATTTAACTTCCTCTGAATCAAAATCTGCATCATTCACATTTGTAAGTAATGATGATTGGCTTTGCCTTTTGGGGGTGTGAACTTTTGTCTCAGCTATCTTAGCTGGCATGAGTCCCTTGCTGACTGTTTCATTTTCCATGCCAGATTTTACAATGCAAGATCCCAAAACATTTGCAGATTCAACCTGCTCTGACTCCATATGTGCACCATCCCCATTTTTACTACGCAATGATCGGCTTCTTCTTTTGGGGGAGTCAACCTTTTCCTTACTTTTTTTCATTGGTACGAGTCCTAAATTAACTGCATCAGGTTCTGTGTTCAGTTTCGCAAGTGAAATTTCCAAGACATTTGTAGATTCAACTTGCTCTGACTCCATATCTCGACAATCCACATTTTTATTGCGCAACAATTTTAGTTTTTGTCTTTTCGGGGTGGCAACCTTTTCCTCACCTATTTTCATCGGCGTGAGTTCTAACTTCACAGTATCATGTTCCATGTCCGATTTTGCAAATGAAGATTTCAAAACATTTGTAAATGCAACTGGCTCGGAATCAATATAAGCACGATCCACATCTATATTTCGTATTGATCGGCTTCGTCTTTTTGGAGTGTCAATATTCTCCTGGCCTACTTTAACGGACTTATTGACTGCAGTATTTTCATTGTCTGATTCTGCAACTGAAGATTCCAAAATATTTGTCGATTCAACTTTCTCTAAATGAATATCTTCACCATCCACATTTTTATTATGTAATGATGATCTGCTTCGTCTTTTGGGTGTGTCAAATCTTTCCTCCTTTTTCCTAGTTGGCGTACATTTTTTGCCAACCAAATTTTCCACCACAGATTTTGCAACAGAAGGTTCAGAAAACGTTGTTGTTTCAAATTGCTCTGCTTCAATATCTACTTCATCCCTGTTTTTACCATGCAACAACTTTTGGACAAACATTTTTGGAGATTCATCTTTTCTCTTCTTATTGTTACCAGATGTGTGTTCTGTTTCAAATGATTCATGTTTCACAACTAAATTTTGTCCCATGTTCACCGATGGTTCAAGGTTCTCCTCAATTTTCTTTGGAGCTGCATCCAAACTTAATGATTCACAATTGATAGATTGTTTCTTGCGTTTTTCTTTTGGAGTACCTTTAGCTGTCTGATCATTATTTTGCTCTTTCCCGTTTGCACCCTTAGATAAAGGTGTTATTGATTTATCCTTTGCTTTAGAAAATGTTTCTTCTGTTAATTTGATTATTTCCAGTGTGTTCGTTTGGAGAATGGAAAAGTCTGCATTTGCAATATCTTGAATTAGCTGAGGATTCTGTTCCCTCTTCTCTTTATTTTCACCACTTGTTGCCATCATTCCATCTTCAAAATTAATCTTGCTCGTCCTCCATGTTCTTTCACTTTCTGATGTGCGAGAATTTTTACCATTTTGAGAAATTGTGACATTGGATTCTTTTGCTGGAATACTTGCTTCTCTTTTCAAGTCAGTATTGCTTTTGTCAATTGATGCAGACATATCAGCTTTGTTTGGTTTAGTCTGAATTGGTTTTGTGGCCTCCTCTTTGACCATTTCATATAGTTTGGAGAAAGGTGATAAACTTTCAACATGCGTTGCTTTCCCATCGTTACGTATCTTTGTGGAGTTTCTTCTGTGCTGACTCTGTAGAGTAGGATCTTCTGATCCATTTGGTGTACTCTTTGAAGGTTTTGTTCGTACTTTGAAGCCTTTATCCACTATCTTATCTGATAAAAAAAAAAAAAAAAACAGAAAAATTGAAAAGGCAAAAAAGTTTATTGCTAATACAAACTCAAATTAAAACTCAAGAACAAGCAATGCCTGTTTTCCAATTAAACATTTGTTCCCGCATACAAAAATTAACTGGTTCTTGAAATGATCACATGCGTACAACTGAGAAGTTAAGTGGCATTTTCAGATTCTGTCCTCCCACCTTGAATTAACTGCAAACCACAGGCAATATTTTCTGATATGCACTCTTGGTGGGTCCCATTTACTATGAAATGCTACAAAGATAATCTAACATAACTTGAATGAAGTAGTTAACAGGAATATTGATGGTTTGTCGAATAAATCAAGCTTGGACAAATTGGCACACTTTTCACCAAAGATTATTTCAAATTTTTAAGAACTGGCATTAAAGTAAAAATGAGACACAAACAATCTCCCAGAAGTACTGGAGGGCAGAGGATCTAAGGTGGTAGAGGAACTGAAAGAAATTTTCATTAGGCAAGAAATTAGTCCTCAGGGAGGTGGCTCTAGAAATAGTGGACACATTGGTGATCATTTTCCAATGTTCAATAGATTCAGGATCAGTTCCTGTGGATTGGAGGATAGCTAATGTTATCCCACTTTTCAAGAAAAGAGCGAGAGAGAGAAAACAGGGAATTACAGACCAGTTAGCCTGACTTCGGTGGTGGGAAAGATGCTGGAGTCAATTATTAAAGAGGTAATAATGGGGCATTTGGATGGCAGTAAAAGGATTAGTCGAAGTCAACATGGATTTATGAAAGGAAAATCATGCTTGACTAATCTTCTGGTGACTAAAATTAGGGCACATGGTATCGGGGGGAGGGTGTTGCGTGGATAGAAAATGGTTGGCAGACAGGAAGCAAAGAGTAGGAGTGGCGCAAGGCTCAGTGTTGGGGTCGCAACTGTTTACCATGTATATTAATGATTTGGAAGAGGGAATTAGGAGCAACACTGGCAAGTTTGCGGATGACAAAGCTGGGTGTCAGTGTGAACTGTGAAGAGGATGTTAGGAGGTTGCAGGGTGACCTGGACAGGTTGAGTGAGTGGGCAGATGCAGTATAATATAGATAAATGTGAGGTTATCCACTTTGGTGGCAAAAACAAGGGGGCAGATTATTATCTCAATGGGGTTAAGTTAGGTAAGGGGTCACTAAAAGTTGGTGTAGGTACAGCAGGCAGTGAAGAAAGCTGATGGAATGTTGGCCTTCATAACAAGAGGATTTCAGTATAGGAGTAGAGAGGTTCTTCTGCAGTTGTATAGGGCTCTGGTAAGACCACATCTGGAGTATTGTGTACAGTTTTGGTCTCATAATTTGAGGAAGGACATCCTTGTGATTGAGGCAGTGCAGCGTAGGTTCACGAGATTGATCCCTGGGATGGTGGGACTATCATATGGGGGAAAGATTGAAAAGACTAGGCTTGTATTCACTGGAGTTTAGAAGGATGAGGGGGTATCTTATAGAAACATATACAATTATAAAAGGACTGGACAAGCTAGATGCAGGAAAAATGCTCCCAATGTTAGGCGAGTCCAGAACCAGGGACCACATTCTTGGAATAAAACTGAGGTGAGAAAAAAACTTTTTCACCCAGAGAGTTGTGAATTTGTGGAATTCCCTGCCACAGAGGCCAAATCACTGGATGGATTTAAGAGAGTGTTAGATAGAGCTCTAGGGGCTAGTGGAATCAAGGGATATGGGGAGAAGACAGGCACGGGTTATTGATTGGGGACGATCAGCCATGATCACAATGAATGGCGGTGCTGGCACACAGGGCCGAATGGCCTCCTCCTGCACCTATTTTCTATGTTTCTAATAAACAAAGAGGCATGTTCAAATCTTCTTTTGGATGGTTCTTTACTTTCCAACTCAAGCCACACAGAACAAGCAGCTTCTCCAAAAAAATGTCAATTATTTCTATCTAGGACCAGCTATTTAATACAGGAAATACAGGGCATTTGATTGACAGGTTGTTTACCACCTTAAACATTCTTCTTTCTATCACCGTCGCTGACAAACTGTAGTCTATATATTGCCCATTGATGACTTAGCAATCAAAGCTCAGTCCATGATTAACACCTTGGACATCATGGCAGAAGTGGGAACATCACCCCAATCTAAACTTACACACTATAATTTCTTCATTAATATTGTATCAAAATCCTAGAAATCTTCAGTTAACAGCTACACATTAAAAGCTTCACCCCTTAGTGTTCAATGTGAATCACTATCAACAACCCCCAAGGTTGGGCAGCAAAGGTGATCTTTCTAGTGGTGCCCACACCGACACCATATTACAAAATAAATGTAAATCAGAAGTGTCTAATAAGACGCATTCAGAGTACAAATTCATGAATTAGCATGAAATGTACAGAACATCCAATACCAACCAGATTTATGTCCACTCGAGGATGATTGACTTTTAACAGAAGATTGTGAATCGTCATCTATTTCCTGCTGAACATGAAGAACCTGTTAATTCAAATGTGATCATATTAAGAATTGAATAAACAACCATGTTATTAGCATGGGAGAATTGAGGCATTTATAATCATTAAGTGTAATTTCCCAGATCCATTATAAGTTGGAAACAGAATGCAAATATTCAAACAGAGACAAATTTCAATGCCAATTAGAAATTAAATCAATTATCAGAAACAAGTTATATTTTTCATTCAATGATTTAACATGTCGGGAACAGAATCAACCCTTCCAGGATTTAAGCAGATATTGGATAAATTGTCAAATAAAAGGTTATTGCAAAACTTGAAAGCGATGGTGGTTCATGGTAAATCTTGGAAATGATAAATCGACAAAGTGAGGAGGTAGACTGTGTTATTCTATTACCACTGCTTCTTCTAATTTCTATTAGCCAGTTTTACATTTGATATCAATAAAAATGACTCAATTGAGATAACACGGAATGAAGTGAAAATAATTTGCAAGAAAAATTATTACATTTAATCCAAAATGCAAGTGGGTTTGAGAAAGACAAAAAGGGGCGATTCAGAATTTGTTATAAATTCAAACTTGAATTTTATTACTCACTGAGAAAAGTATAATAGAAGCTTGAGCAATCTAGTTAAATTGGAAATCAAAAAACGCTCTAATTAACTATGTAGTGAAACTTAAAAAATGGAAACTATTTACAATCTTCTAGATTTACAATGTGTAAGTTGCTAAGGGGATCAGAGGGTATGGAGAGAAGGCAGGTACGGGATACTGAGTTGGATGATCAGCCATGATCATATTGAATGGCGGTGCAGGCTCGAAGGGCCGAATGGCCTACTCCTGCACCTAATTTCTATGTTTCTATGAAATAGAATGACTAGCATAGGTTCAAATAAGTAAAACATTGAAAAGGACCAAAAGGAAGTTCCATTCAACACGTGGAATGATTATCTAGTTCATTTGATCTACTAAATTGAAGATTAAAAGGTTACATAAATAATAAGAAATTGCTGAGGCAGGGGATTGTTGCAAGTTCTTGGATGGATAACCAAGTTGCAAGAAGAGATTGCCTTAATACTACTTTCATAAAATCATATTAAGCACCTACAAGACTCAAGCAATATGGGTCCAAATAGAACTTTTATATGAAAGCCCACAAAACATATAAATTCTGAGAGCAAAATAAAAATGAATAAGCCTTACCCCAACATGAATCAATATAACTATTTAAGGTTTTTAACTTCGGAAGTCAATTTATATACAGGTCAAACAACAAGCATCTGTTCTAAGCAGATATATCATCAGGGAAAGTGGAAACTTAAAACTAATTTTCTCAGCACACCAAAAGCCCAATACAAAAAGGAAAATTAGATAGGAGAAAGGGAGGGGGGCAAAAAGTGCGGTCTATGTACTTTTGCCTGTGTTGTATAAATTATTCCAACTTCCATGTTATCTCAAGAATAGGAAGAGCTTAGCCCAAAAGCAACTATGTTCAGTTTGCTGAATTTATCAAATTGGACATTAATCTACAAGTAACCACATTAAATGAATGGATATGCATTATTACTGAAATTAAATTACAATTAAGTAATCAAAGGAATAAAGAAACTAATTTGAAGCACTGTGATTCACAGAAATGGACTGTATAATGATTAATTATCAGTTCTGGTACTATTGATGGAACATAAAATTATGCCTTTATGGCCGATTTTTGAATTAATTAAAATCTACAATATATAGGTACACTGGAGGTAGTGGTAATAATTGAAGACAATCTGCTTGAAATCAAGTTATCTAAAAATGTAGTTGTACATTTTGCCTGATTCTTGTAACTGGTGGCACAGTGGCGCAACAGTAAAGTTGCTGCTTTACAGCTCCAGAGACCCGGGTTCTATCCTAATGCGAGAATGGGGATGGTAAATACTGAAATACTTGGCTTCTACTGTAATTCAAAACTTTGTGAAAATGCCAGCACCACAGTTATCAGCTCCTTATGCAGCTACTTCAATGTACTGTTTAATGCATCTCATCCCGTACAGTCACCAACCACATTTGTTATTAAGTTAACTGAAAGTCTTAAATTTACTGTTAAAAAAGCTCAATGAGAACAAAACATTTTCTTTTGATGGCACAACTTTCAGAATAGTCAGCTTTCTGTCAGCTGGACATCGAATCACTTGCCTCTGAACCCCATAACAACAATCAAAAGCAAAATAAAAGAATGTTGTATTTAGAACCTTATAAAGACCCTGAGCAATGCTAATAAAAATATGGAAGGCAGCCTACCAGCCTTCCACCATACTAGAAGAAACGCCATAGATTAAAAGCAGCAGAAGCTCGGAGGAAAAATCCCATGTTTTGCATGGGGGGGGAAAAAAGGAGCAAAGGAACACTACGAAGTCCTTGAAAAAACTGCAAGGGTCTGAAATTAAGTTACCGGCATCACATCTTTCCTCCCTTCCTACAACATAAAAATGCATCCACATACTTGTAGAGTTTCATTCTTCAAGGTTGATGAATTCCGTTTTTTCCTTGGGCTCGTGTTGTGCACTGATTCCAACGGGTACTCAAATCTAATAACAAAAGAATAGAGCAAGTTAATTTCCAGGACATTTTGCTCCAGAAGGCAACTCTTCCCATTGTGTTTATTTACATTAACGGCTGAATGAAGAGTCTACACCAGCCATGCCAAATTGTTTACCAAAGTAGTTAAGCCACTGATCCAATCTTTGATTTTGGAACAAAGCATCAGTAAACACTATTGTATGTCCAGAATTTTTTTTTTTAAATGCTCCAATTATTATAAGAAATATTAGGGATGTCTTGATATGATCCAAAGTAACGGCACAGCAATACAGAATTTACACGCAACTTACGCTAATGGATAAATCCTAAAGAATCTCTGTGGTGCGCGAAATTCAGCACACAAGAGGGAATTGGGAATAAATGATTGACATGAATGTTTTGCAAAAAATTGGAATCTTGCATGTGTTTAAAGGAAGTGCAAAATAGAATTAAAAAGCATGGATACAGGCCCTTTGGCCAAACTCACCCATTCTGACCAAGAAGTCCTATGTAAGTTAGTCCCATTTGCCTGCGTTTGCCCTACGTCCTCTAAATCTTTCCTATCCACGTATATGTCCAAGGATCATTTATATGCTGCTAAAGTAGTCACCTCATCTTCCTCCTCTGGCAGCTCATTCTATAAACCCAACACCCCTGATTGAAAAGGTTGCCCCTGAGGTTCCAATTAAACCTTGCCCCTCTTACCTTAAACTTATGTTGTCTGGTTTTAGATTTCTCTACCATGGATAAAAGACTCAGCATTCTTTAATTGGAATGAGAAAGGAATGCTAAAGACCTTCAAATAAGAATTTTGTAAGTTAAATCTAGACAGTTTATTTTTATATATCTCTATTTTGTATGTTTCTTTTTTAAATGCTCTCTAAAATTCTTAGATGCTTTGAATCATCTTGTGTCTTTTAAAACTTCCCTGCAGCTTCACACTTACTTAAAGCCATTAAGGGTTATGAATGTCCATTGAATATTTCTAAGTATATGAAATATTCACAAGCTTTAAAAGTTTAAACCAACAATACCAACTAAAAGTAATTTAACTGCTTGTTCATCTTTCTAATTTCTTTCAAGGATTCATGGCCTCTTCTCATGTTCAAAGTCTGGTAAAATATTGCTGCATGCAAGTTGATAATGCCCACCACTGCTCACAATACAAGCACACCCATTCTGCAATTTGACAGTAATAATTATATTTTGATTCTTCCCAAGAGATATGGGGAGCCAGTTATTGAATGGTCCAAGAGGAGACTGCACTACACTGAATAACAACACCAGCAAATCTGGGCAATAAATCACACAAACGGAAAAGCGAAATTAACAACTTGAACAAGTTTAGAAAGGAGGTAGAAACAATCTCAAAGGTTCCTTGAACTTATCCAAAACCTCAATTTTCTACTTATTAAAGGAACAGAGCCTGTATTTAGTAGGCGAGAGCCGCTAGTTAGGATTTACAAAATAAACTTGATGTCTAAAGCTACATTAATGCTAACTATCTATCAGTTATATATATATATAGGACTATATCAGGGCTCGAAATTAGCTGTTGCCCGGGTGCCAATGGCCACCTAAAGTGCCGCCAGGCAACCTACATGCCGAGTCATTCTGCCCGGCTTGGCACTGCAGATACTGGTTTATACACAAGATAGACACAAAAAATTGGAGTAACTCCGCGGGACAGGCACCATCTCTAGAGCCAAGGAATAAGTGACATTTCGTGTCGGCACCGATTCCCCCCCCCCCCCCCCCCCGGCCTATTGTGCTGGAAATGTCTTCGAACGAACATTGACTACGTTTGGTAACGGAATGCAATCAAATGTGTTTTAAATCCCACTGTTATTTGTTTTAATCCACAAAGATAGATTAATTAAATTGTGAACACGTGAAATATTAAAATCAGTGTTCGATTGTCACTGCTACCGTTGACACGTTATTACAGAATTCATTTTAACGGCAAATCAATCCTCTTAATAAGGAGTATCAGTACTGTAGTTATTTAATGAGCAACGTTCACAACTATACGTTGGATTTATCCAGGTTTTACTTCTACAGTCAGTCATATACATCACAAATTTGGTCACGAGATATTTCACTTGAAATTTTAATGTTAATTCTGAAGTGGGAATGATGGAAACATCGTTTATCAATAATTTTTTTTAATCTGGTGCGTACAAACTGGGTATCTTCATTGCTGTTCACAACATATACATCTAATCTGAATGTCCAGTAATGTGGCGTTTTGACACCTTTAAACATATTACCAAAAGAACATTTGCTGCAGTTATGTCCTTTGGCCATCTCTTGTCAATTAGTGTAATGTTCAACCTGTCCAATGGGTATAGTCGGTTTTAACAGCTATTATCATAAAATGCCTTTAGAAATTTCCTTGCAACCTGTATATTTTGTTGTGGATAAATTATGTGGGAAGCGAGAGTGTTTCTGTACCAATAGCAATAACGACCCATGCTATGGCCATGTCATGATAATTTTCGGTCCGTCACAGAAAACATGCTTGCATCAATCTGTAGTGTGCATGGTTAAGCATATGTTACCAGGGTCCAGGATTTATTGACACAGGTTGATCATACGCTGAATAATCCAACCACATTTTTGTTTGGAAGTGGAAAGAAATAATAGAAATTGCATTAATTTCAATGTGTAAAAAGGGTTGAGATAATGTATTATAATTTTGCTGCATGTCATTGTGGTATAATCATATCTTGATTTAGTTTGTGACTTTATTTGAAGCAGAACTAATATGTTAATGCTTCATTGAGCACAATTCCGACTGGTAACTACGCACTTCGTCCGAGCACATTATTGTACGTGTCATGCAAGCCGTCTTAAATGACCACGTAAACTGTCATTTGGCGACCTAAAAAGCTGCCTAGATTGTCCGGCTACAACAGGGAAAAAGTTAAGTGAGAGCCCTGTATATACGAGTGAAAGTTAAGCCACATTTGGAAATCTCTGCAGATCTTACCTGAAAGAGCGATCAATAACTGTGAATGTATCACGGTGTTTTAGACGTTCAGAATGATGTATAGGTTCACCATTTAACAATGTCTGATTCACTTCACTCAAATTAATTAAAATAACCTGGAAAATAAATTTAATTTATCAAAATGTAATAAATGTAGTACAATACTGTAAAGTCCAATAATAAAGAAATTACCTCATTATTTTCATTCACTTCGAGCTTACAATGCTCTTTCGAAACATGAGGCAACTGGATACGTATGTCACAGTCTGTTTTCCTACAGAAAGAAAACAAATGGAAATGTAAATGACAGCATAGGAAAGTTACATTTAGAATCATAAATGCAACATAGTAGTCTTACCTTCCAAACAAACATGAAGATGATGTCAAAGGAAAGTTGCATCCATCTGCTCCAGTACGTTTGATAACTATGACTTTACCAAATTGTGCCATGTTTCTGACACTATTTTCTTACCTGCAAACAGATTTTAATAGGTAAGTGGCTGTACTTAGAATATTTCATTCTAGTGTTGGTTATACATGATCTATACATGAATCTGTGTGGCAATACCTCTTAAACCCATATACCCTTAAAAAAAAAATATATATACTGAGATGGATATATGAAGATGATAGGCATATTTGCATAGATACATGGATATGCAGACAATGGAGGAATATGAATTATGGGCACAGGAAAGAGTTGGTCTTGACATCATGCTGGGCATAGACATTGTGGGCTGAAGGGCATGTTCTTGTCTACAAAGAATGGACCCTGCACCCTCTCCTTCCCATTCACCACTTCACACCTACTTAAGGCAAGACTCCAGTATGAAAAGACTGGACCATTTCCCACCCCAACCAACACTTCACACCCACTCACAGCCTGACCTCAGTCTGCAAAGACTGTGCCTTTCTACACCCACCCCCTCCAATCACCACTTCACACCCAATCATCCACACCCTCTGTGCTGCACAACATAACTTATCCAAGTCTGAAGAAGGGTTTCTGCCCAAAACGTCGCCTATTTCCTTCGCTCCATAGATGCTGCTGCACCCGCTGAGTTTCCCCAGCAATTTTGTGTACCTCCTAACTTATCCAATATCAACAATAAAAATAGGAGGTGGAGAGACTTTTCAGAGGACAAAAGAGCCGGAAATCTCCAGGACCTGACAATGTTTCCCCCTCTACTCTTAAGCTCTGTGCCAAACAGCTGGCACCGGTCTATACAGACATTTTTAACCAGTCCCTGCAAACATGTACTGTCCCTGCCTGCTTCAAAGTCTCCACTATTGTCCCTGTACCCAAAAAGGCAAGGATTACTTGTCTTAAAGACTACAGGCCTGCCGCACTGACCTCTGTAGTCATGAAGACACTCGAAAGGCTTGCGCTGGCCAAGCTGAAAAATAACACAAACTCCCTGCTGGACCCTCTGCAGTTTGCATATCGGGCCAATAGATCTGTGGATGATGCAGTCAACCTGGGCCTGCACTTCATCCTACAGCACCTAGACCGCCAGGGGGCCTATGCAAGGATCTCGTTTGTTGATTTTAGCTCTGCATTCAACACCATTGTGCCAGAGCTACTACACTCCAAACTTTCCGAGTTGACTGTGCCTGAACCCCTCTGTCAGTGTACACCAACTTCCTGACAGACAGGAAGCAGCATGTGAGGCTGGGAAAGCACATCTTGGACCCGCAAACACTCAGCATAGGAGCACCGCAAGGCTGCGTACTCTCTCCTCTCCTCTACACGAACGACTGCACCTCCAGACACCTGTCAAGCTTATCAAGTTTGCGGACGACACAACCCTGATTGGACTGATCCAGGATGGGGAGGAATCTGCCGACAGACAGGAATTGTCACAGCTGGCGTCCTGATGCCATAGCAACAACCTAGAGCTCAATGCTCTTAAGACAGTGGAATTGATTGTACTTTAGGAGAGCTCCCCCTCCCCTCACCATCAGCAACACCACAGTCACATCTGTGGAGTCTTTTAAGTTCATGGGAACCATCATCTCCAAGGACCTTAAGTGGGGGGCTACCATCAACTCCAGTCAAAAAGGCACAACAGATGATGTACTTCCTGCGGCAGCTGAGGAAGCACAATCTGCCACAGGCAATAATGGTCCAATTCTACACGGCCATCGTAGAGTCTGTTCTCACCTTCTCCATCATGGTCTGGTTTGGCTCAGCCACCAAGCACAATACCTGGAGGCTGCAGCGAATCGTCTGATCAGCAGAGAAGATTATTGGCTGCAACCTTCCCTCCATTGATGAACTGTTCACTGCAAGGGCCAGGAAGCGAGCGGGCAAGATCATCTCTGACCCCTCTCACCCTGGCCACAAAGTCTTTGAATCACTTCCCTCTGGAAGGCAACTCCGGACCGTCAAAGCTGCCACAGCCAGACAAAAGCAGTTTTTATCCACGAGTAGTTGCTCTACTCAACAGCCAAAAATCTGTAGCCTCCCTTTGATCTGGTATTTTGTTGGTTCACATGCTTGATCAATGGTGTTTTATCATTAATGTTTTATTATTATTAAAGTTTAGTGTTTTCTGAGTCATTCGTAACTGTCACTGTATGTCATGTTGTTACTTGTGGGCGGAGCACTAAGGCAAATTCCTTGTATGATAATACTTTGCCATTAAACTTACTTACTTGTGCTGTATTGTTCTGTTCTATAATTGTCAGTACCACTTCGCAACATTGCTGTACCAAATGCTGTGGATTTACACAGGTCATTCACCTTGATTGATCTAAAAGGCACTCTACAAGAACATCTAACACTGACAGCTAGGCGCACAGCAATTTCAGCAGGTTACCAAAGTGTTGCTACATTATAAAGGACATCTTAAACAGTCTGAAGAAGGGTCTCAACCCGAAACGTCACCCATTCCTTCTCTCCAGAGATGCTGCCTGTCCCGCTGAGTTACTCCAGCATTTTGTGTCAACCTTACATCTTAAACAGTGTTCTTTAAAAAATGAATATCATCTCATTGAACCCAGTCAGTCACCAAAAGAGCAAATAAAATATAATGCACACCAATCTGTAGTTATAAAGTTTAGAAAAGGTTATGGAGATAGGGTCATGCACAGATGGAAGATTTGAAAACATGGAGAACTTTTATTTTAAAATTAGGCATATTGCTGGATCCAGGGGCAATATGTCAGTAAATGACAGGGCTCGAAGGAGTGTTATAGAGCAGGTGGACCAAGAAGGCAGGTACATAGATCATTGAAAATGGCTTCACATGCAGATATGGTGGTCAGGGTAGCTTTCAGCACATTGTCAATCAGGGCTTTAAGCATAGAAGTTGGGATGTTATGTTACAGCTGTACATGGTGCTGGTGAAGCCACAGTTGGAATATTGTGTTCAGTTTCGGTCACCCTGCTATAGGAAAGATGTTGTTAAACTGGAAAGAACACAGAGAACATTTATGAGGAAGTTGCCAGGACTTGAGGCCTGAGCTATAGGGAGGTTGGGCAGGCTAAGACTACATTCCTATGAGGATGAACAGTGATCTTAAGAGGGTTTTTTAAATGCAGAGTAGGGGTATCAAGATTCATACTTTTTTTTTAAAATTACCATGGATAATCGTTACGAGTCATGCTGCATAGGCCATGAGATGAAAACGATTTGTTAACTACCACTGTTAGCACTCGTTAACAGCCAGTAGTTAACACGTAATTATACAATGTCTCATCAATACATCGATCCACATTCCTCAGTAAATGTAATTGTGTTTTGACCATGTATTAATGACACGGCGTTCCTTTCAATAAAATTCATGGGGGAATTTAATAAACTCACTGTCATTGCTCCGGACCGCGAGCATGGGTTTCTTCTGGTGTGCAGGTAGTCACGTTATTTTATTATTCTCTCGCTCTCTCTTGCTGTGTCTGTCTTACGCTCTCTCCTTCCCTCCCTCTCTCGCTGTGTCTGTCTTTCGCTCTCTAATTGCTTCCCTCTCTCTCTCGCTGTGTCTCTGTTTTTCGCTCTCTCGCCGTGTCTCTCTGTCTTTCGCTGGAGTAACTCAACGGGTAAGGCAGCATCTCTGGAGAGAAGGAATAGGTGACGTTTTGGGTCGAGACCCTTCATAGATCCAGCCTGACCTGCTGAGTTCTCCAGCACTTTATGTTTTGCTCTTAAAATAAATCTGTGGTCCGCTTAAGAAACAACACGATGGAAGTGCAAGTTTTGCTGTACACTTCATACTGGAGAACATATCATAATACACCCAGAGTGGTTTAATGGGGTTACATTTTTTTTTAATCTGTTGTCTAGAATGAAGCGATACCCACCTTACATCAGATTTAAATCGGAATTCCGATTTTTGTTTTCCTATTTGTCAATTTTTTGTGCCCAATTATTTGACGGGCCAATCAACCGCTGTCTCTAAGGGGGTTGTGTCCAATCACCAACGAGCTTCCCTTACAATTGCGGGAACTCCGCTTCCCGGAGCTCCCGCAACGCGACTTCTCCAGCCCGTGTCGCGGGGTTGGAACGACCCAGAGCGGGGACGTACATCGCCCGGCGCGGCTTCATGGCCGTGGGACATTCCAGCGCCCGCCGGGGGCTCCAACTTTGTGACTTTTAGACCGGGAGCGGGGCCGTAAATCGCCCGGCACGGCATAAAATGGCCGTGGGACTTATCATCGCCCGCCCGGGGCTTGGACATCGGGAGAGAAATGGAGAACAGGGGAGAGAAAAGACTTTGCCTTCCATCACAGTGGGTTGACTGTGATGGATGTTTGTGTGAATTAAATTGTGTGTATGTCTGTAGGAAATTGTCTTTGTTTGTATGGCTGTGGAAATGGAATTTCGTTTGAGCCTCACTGAGGCTCAAATGACAATAAATGGTATTGTATTGTAAAATTCCCGTCCAATCAACAAATTGGTCTCCTCCCGTCCAATCAGCTGCTGTCTCCAAGGACATTAATTTTTCCATTATCTGCCCCCAATAAGAAACTGCATTTTCAGATTAAGTGTTTCAGTGGGGAGAAAATTAAATAAGTAGTACCAATAGTTTTTTTCCAGCCTAAATCATGAGTGGTGAATATTTTATTGTGGGTGGTTTTATTTAGCAAAACAATAGTGCAAGCGGAAATATTTTATTATGTATATTATATATATCACTATAAAATTTTATTATATATCACTATCAAATATCTATAAATTTCAGATGTGTGTACCCCTGTGAAAATGAGCATACCGAGATACTTTAAAAGACAGCGGAACATGCAGAAAGAAAGAGGCGACAGAAAAAAATGAAGATTATATACCATTATGGAACATTTTGTAATGTAAACAGAGAGAGAGAGATGCAAGAAAGCAGCTATGACATATAATACACAATAAATTATATTATAAATACACAATAAGCAAGTTATGAATTCTTGTACTCTTACATGGGTATTATCGCACATAAAAAAATCCTTCCTACCCTTCCTTCCCAACCTCAGCCTCACGGACCTTAGAGTACCCCTAGTTCATAAAACCCATTTCCATCACCGAGTAAGGGGAATTCCATTCAACATGGAATAGGAGCACATACGATGGCATGGAGAACTTTAAGCCTATTTAAAGGGTACAAAAATAATTCTGGTGGAAATTTACGAGCCCAGCCCACCACCCTTCCCCCCCAAACGTCGCACTCCACCTGCCACGACAATTCTTTCCTGTCCCACCTGTGGGGCTGAGCAACTAGATCGTGAACAATAGAACTGCAAGTCACCCTGGACCAGTATCTTTGCCCTGGACTCCGTGATTACCTAAAAAGGTACATTTAAAGACGAACGGATGCCTGTGCCGTGTTCCTCCTCAACATACATAATGTTACTAGCTTGGATAAGGCATCTTGGTCAGCATGCACTATTTGTCTATATTACATGGAGCACACATTCTCCGGAAGCAGGGTGCAAGAAACTTGCAAGCATTAAATTTCAAAAAGCGCGGGCTTCCAGGGATCAAGTAAAATCAACGTAGAAATAAAGAACTGCAGCTACTGGTTTATACCAAAGATAAACACAGAGTGCTTGAGCGACTCAGCGAGTCAGACAGTATCGCTGGAGAAAAACAAATATAGGAGACGTTTTAGGTCGGGATTCTTCTTCAGAATGGACGAAACGTTACCTATTCCTTTACTCCAGAGTTGTTGTCTGACCCAGTTATTCCAGCACCCTGTCCAGTTGTCGGTAGCCCTGTCTGTGCACATGGGTTCCCCTCTGAAGCATTTAGTCAGATCCGCTTTTCTAGATTCACAATGCGAAACTATGAAGATCAAAATAAAGAGACACACGGAACACAAAGGTCGGAGGAGCTTAGCGCGCCAGGCAGCATCTCTGATCAGAATAAATTAGATAGACACAAAATGCTGGAGAAAATAAATGGATGATGTTTCGCGTCGAGACCCTTCTTCAGACCGAAAGTCAGGGGAACTAGAGATATGGAGGGGTGAGGTGTGAAAACAACAGATCAAAGCAGATAGGAATGGGAAATGTTCATTGTTAGCCATGGGGAAGGTGACAATGCGGCATTCAATCAGTAAAATTAATCAGGAGGCCAGTGAAAGTGATCGGATAACAAGAGTGGGGGAGGGACGGAGAGAGTGAGGAAAGCAATGGTTAGTTAGTTGAAGTTAGAGAAATCAATATTCATAACGCTGGGTTGGAAGAATAAATTACGTTTGTTTCAAGAGTCGGGAGATAACAGTAAAACGGCGGTACTTCCTTCACGCATCCAGCGGCAAAGCCCGAGAGACGAAACACCTCCAGCTTGCCAGACATTTAAAGTCTTTCTCCCTTGGAGAGATAAAAAAAACGCCGCCATCGGCTGGTTTCGTTGCGAGAAACGAAAACAAGCGCCGCGAAAGAAGATATAAAATGTTGGAGCGCCTGTGCAAGTCGGCCAGCATCTGAAATGCTACCTGACCATGTCTTTTTTTTTTAATTTGTAAACCGCCATCTGCAGTTCCTGGTGCAGGGAGGCCGGCCGGCCGCGTTTTACCACTTGAGCGCGTTTAATCCGGTTCAGTGAAGATACACACAAAAGGCTGGAGTTACTCCAGCATTTTGTGTCTGATCTTCGGTATAAATTAGCATCTGCAGTCCCCTGAATTAGTCGGTCAGAAGAAGGGTCTCGACCCGGAACGTCACCCATTCTAATCCTTCTCTCCAGAGATGCTGCCCGTCCCGCTGAGTTACTCCGGCATGTTGAGTCTACCTTCGGTTTAAACCAACATCTGCAGTTCCTCCCTACACTTAACACACCCGGCGACAATCTCTCTTATTTCACCTGCAGGTGCCAATTCCTACCAGTCCATGCAGTTTGCGAGTTAGTTTACGCTTCTTCCTCCCGCTGCCGCTTCTCCTTTCCCCGCTCCCGGGCTCCGGCTACGACTGATCGCCAGCGCCCCGCGCGCGCGCGCCCCTTCAAATGTCGCGCGGCCCAACGGTCGGCAGCAACGGCCGCTCCCGCCCCCGCCCGGGCCTCACGCTGCTGCCGCCGCCGCCCGGGCCTCACGCTGCCGTCGCTGCCGCCGTCGCTGCTGCCGCGGTGGACGGGCGCTCCTCCGGCGGTAAGTGCACGGCCAAACGCCTTCCATCCCCGACAAAAACATCACGCCGTTCGCCCTCCTCACCTCACCTCACAAAATCGGTCGACTTCCACCTCCCTCCATCCGTCCGAGTTTACTTTTCGAAAAAAAACAAACGGTTTGAATTACGGCGCCAAAGGAAGCGATTGGGTCGCCGCTCGTGCGCTTTGTAGCTGAAGCTGCCAATGGGGACGCGGCTGCGGGATCCGCGCCCACGCCCTGGGGCCGCCTCCACTCGCCGGCCGCTGCAGCGCCGCCTCCACTCGTCTACCCCGCCTCTCACTCAAATATCCTATTGCGAGCTCTAGGATCTTTTCTCTCACTCACTTTCCGAGCCGACGTCCATTAGCCGCGGAAACCAGCGCCCCATGACATTTCCAAAGTCTTTCTGAAGAAGACGTATCCAACCCGAAACGTCGTCCATTCCTTCTCCCCAGAGATGCTGCCTGAGCCGCTGAGTTACTTCAGCATTTGTGTGTCTTATCCACCGGTGTCAACCAAAGATCCAAAGATTATAGAGCGGAGCTCCTCTAGTATCTTTGGTGTAAACCAGCATCTGCAGTTCCTTCCTGCACAATGCAAAGTAATTTCCACATCGATTACATTCTCTTGACCAAAGCTAATCTTTGAGACCTAAAAAACAAACAAGTGTGGGAGATAGAATAAAAACTGGACGTGTAGGAAGGAACTGCAGATGCTGGTTTAAACCGAAGATAGACACAAAATGCTGGGGTATCTCAGCGGGTCAGGCGGCATCTATGGAGAAAAGGAACAGGTGACGTTTCGGGACGAGACCCGTCAGTCCTGGAAAATTGTAGATTTCAGGGAAGGGGAGACAGGTTTGCAGAAGTGGACGGACGTTACTTCACGCAAAAGATAGGGAATGCAAAAATGAATTTTAAAAAACGGTGATTGTCTCAACCAAATAATGTTTTTTTGTTTGGTAATTAAATGTGATTAAGCATATCGTATGCACGTGGAAGGAATTTTAATGGGAAAATATAAATTAAAGAAATGTCGACGGAGGCACAAGGAACCTCAGACGTTCCTTTGGTTAAAAAAACAATGCTGGAGTAACTCAGTAACATCAGAAATGCTGCCTGATCCGCTGAGTTACTCCAACATGTTGTTTAAAAAATGTAGATATTGCAAATCTCAAATCGAAACAATGTGCTAAAAATGAACGCCAAGATCAAAAAACATTTGAATATAGCACCACTTGCAAAGATGCGATCCCCATTTCTCAATGTCTCTGTCTCCACCACATCTGTTTCAAGATGGGGGGTTTCCATTTTAGCATGTACAAGATGTCCTTTATAGAAAACTTGATATCCTTCCCCTGCTGTGCTGTCATAGGTGTCTCATTCACCTGTATCTCGACTGAACTGCAGTTCTGGTGTCTTCCATTGCCCAAGTGAGGCCCCACGCAAACTCATATTTGCGAGCAGCACCTCATATTCCGCTTGGGTAATTTACAAGCTAACATTATGAACAATGAATTATCCAATTTTAGGTTTCCCCCCCTCTTCTCTACCCCATCCGTTTCTCCTTTCCCCCAAGCTCTATCCCCTTCACTTATGTTCCTGCTTTGAGCATCTCAATTTATGCATCTTCCACTTTTTTATCACACATTTTTTGTATTTTCATCTGTGACCTTTTTTCAACCATCAGTTTGAAGAATGGTGCAGATCTGAACTGACACATACCCATTTACTGCAGGGATGCTGCATAACCCACAGAAGGTAACTTGCCAGTTTGGAAAAAAAATCTCTTTAGGTAGCCCGTGCCAATAATAATAATAATAATAAATTTTATTTATGGGCGCCTTTCAAAAGTCTCAAGGACACCTTACAGAATTTAACAAGAGTAAAAAACATATAATCGGAGTAAAATAAATAATAAAGACATCACCAATACACAAATTAAAGACAATACATGCTGAATACAAGCCTCATCCTATTTTTCCTCATCTAAATCTATCAGTTAAATCTCTGTCGCCTTCATGCCTTTCCAGCCTTCCCTTCAAAGAATCTATACTATACTATATTTACTTAATCTATACTATTTACTTCATTTAAATTAATATAATCAAAGAAAAAAAATGCACCTATCTTTGTCTAGCAAACACATTATTTTTAAAGGAATTACTATTCTTATGTCAAGTTTAACATGGTACAGACTTACGGAGTATCTCAGATGTTCCTGGGC
The DNA here is from genome assembly GCF_010909765.2 of Amblyraja radiata. Lineage (NCBI taxonomy): Eukaryota > Metazoa > Chordata > Chondrichthyes > Rajiformes > Rajidae > Amblyraja > Amblyraja radiata. The sequence continues at coordinate 17,804,199 of NC_045970.1, forward strand.
TTACCGCTGTGATAAACTGAAATCCGATTTTCAGCCTTTGATTGGAAATCAACCAGTTACAGGCTTATTGGCAGTTCCAGGTGATCTCAGCAGATCTGGTCAAAGATGTGAGGTTCAACAAGCACACTATATCTCTCAGCCCCAATTCACTACCATATCATGTCAATCCATCCATTGTCCCTGTGCTTTTGTCTTCCTATAAACAATCTCAGAGATAATACCTAATGTGATACTGGAACAAAGTGCCATTGAAGGTGGCAGCAAAGATAGTTGTGTGAGCATATAATTTCAGTGTAGCAAATGTGTAGGACAGTTTTATGAACATTTGGTGACACTACACCTGGAATAATTTCCCTTTTGAATGCTGCATTGAACTCATTGATATTATGATCCAGACAAGATAAACATACATAGCCATTCTGTTGTTTTGGAAATTTGTCTCTTTGTAGTACTAAGTTCAGTATACCTTGTTTCTTAATTGAGTTCAGGATATACAATCCATGAATTGAATCTGAAGAAGGGTCTTGACCCGAAACGTTACCCTTTCCTTCTCTCCAGAGATGCTGCCTGGCCCGCTGACTTACTCCAGCATTTTGTGTCTATCTTCAATTGAACATGAAACTGGGAATAAAATGGGAGTCAAAGGCACCAAGAAAACATCAACACATCAACATCAAGAGCAGGAAGGAAATTTGAGGTTGGATGCATGATTGATTGGTGTGGGGGCATGCTCAGGAAAGGGATGCTAAAGGGGAAACAGAGATGCAGTTAGGGACCTGTATGACAATGACAGCAAAAGGTGAGAGGGGCGAGTAAAGGTGAGGACTAGATTGAACACCAAGGAAAATTCTCAGAGGACCTTCCTGCCATAAGATGGAGATCTTTATTTCTGTCTTCTCACATGCCATGTAAAGCTGATGCTCTGATTAAAGCACAGCAAGTCTCAATTCAACAATTAAAGCTTCCTGTGGGAGGCGTCCTGGACTTCAGCTACATTAATCTGTTTTCCCTAAATGATGACAAAGTGTGTATCACAATTCAAAGGTTTCAAAGATCTTTTATTGTCACATGTACCAATTAAGGTAAAATGATATGTGAATTACAATAGACAATAGGTGCAGGAGTAGGCAATTCGGCCCTTCGAGCCAGCACCGTCATTCATGGCTAATCATCCCCAATCAGCACCCCGTTCCTGCCTTCTCCCCATATCCCCAGACTCCGCTATTTTTAAGAGCCCTATCTAGCTCTCTCTTGAAAGCATCCAGAGAACCTGCCTCCACCGCCCTCTGACGAAGAGAATTCCACAGACTCATCACTCTCTGTGAGAAAAAATGTTTCCTCATCTCCGTTCTAAATGGCTTACTCCTTATTCTTAAACTGTGGCCCCTAGTTCTGGACACCCCCAACATCGGGAACATGTTTCCTGCCTCCAAAAAGCATGTCCAAACCCTTAACAATCTTATACGTTTCAATGAGATACCCTCTCATCCTTCTAAACTCCAGAGTGTACAAGCAGAGTGCTCCATTCTCTCAGCATATGACAGTGCCGCCATCCCTGGAATTAACTTTGTAAACCTACACTGCACTCCCTCAATAGCAAGAATGTCCTTCCTCAAATTAGAGGACCAAAACTGCACACAATACTCCAGGTGTGGTCTCACTAGGGCTCTGTACAACTGCAGAAGGATCTCTTTGCTCCTATATTCGATTCCTCTTGTTATAAAGGCCAACATGCCATTCACTTTCTTCACTGCCTGCTGTACCTGCATGCTTTCATAGACTGATGTACAAGGACCCCCAGGTCCCGTTGTACTCCCCCTTTTCCCAACTTCACGCCATTTAGATAGTAATCTGCCTTCCTGTTTTTGCTACCAAAGTGGATAACCTCACATTTATCCACATTAAACTTAATCTGCCACGCATCTGCCCACTCCCCCAACCTATCCAAGTCACCCTGCAATCTCAGCATCCTCCTCACAATTCACACTGCCACCCAGCTTTGTGTCATCTACAAATTTGCTAATGTTACTTTGAATCCCTTCATCCAAATCATTGATGTATATTGTAAATAGCTGCGGTCCCAGCACCGAGCCTTGCGGTACCTGTCATTCTGAAAGGGACCCGTTAATCCCTACTCTTTGTTTCCTGTCTGCCAACCACTTCTCTATCCATGTCAGCACTCTACCCCCAAAACCATGTGCCCTAAATTTGCCCAATAATCTCCTATGTGGGACCTTATCAAATGCTTTCTGAAAGTCCAGGTACACTACATCCACTGGCTCTCCCTTGTCCATTTTCCGAGTTACATTCCAGAAGATTAGTCAAGCATGATTTCCCCTTCGTAAATCCATGCTGACTCGGACTGATCCTGTTACTGCTATCCAAATATGCGGCTATCTCATCTTTATAATTGACTCCAGCAACTTCCCCACCACCGTTGTCAGGCGAACTGGTCTATAATTGCCTGTTTTCTCTCTCCCGCCTTTCTTAAAAAGTGGGATAACATTAGCTACCCTCCAATCCACAGGAACTGATACTGAGTCTATAGAACATTGGAAAATTATCACCAATGCATCCACGATTTCTAGTACCCTGGGATGTAGACCATCAGGCCCTGGGGATTTATCAGTCTTCAGTCCCATCAGTCTACCCAACACCATTTCCTGCCTAATGTGGATTTCCTTCAGTTCCTCCATCACCCCAGATCCTCTGGCCACTATTATATCAGGAAGATTGTTTGTGTCCTCCTTAGTGAAGACGGATCCAAAGTACCTGTTCAACTCATTTGCCATTTCCTTGTTCCCCATAATATATTCACCTTTTTCAGTCTTCAAGGGTCCAACTTTGGTCTTAACTAATTTTTTCCTCTTCACATACCTAAAGAAGCTTTTACTATCCTGCTTTATATTCTTGGCTAGCTTACCTTCGTACCTCATCTTTTCTTCCCGTATTGTCTTTTTGGTTATCTTCTGTTGTTCTTTAAACGTTACCCTATCCTCTTGCTTCCCGCTCAACTTTGCTACGTTGTACTTCTTCGCTTTCATTTTTATACTGTCCCTGACGTCCCTTGTCAGCCATGGTCGTCCCTTTCTCCCCTTGGAATCTTTCTTCCTCCTAGGAATGAACTGATCCTGCACCTTCTATATTATTCCTAGAAATACCTGCCATTTTTGTTCCACTGTCCTCCCTGCTAGTGTATCTTTCCAGTCAACTTTGGCCAGCTCCTCCCTCATGGCCCCATAGTCCCCTTTATTCAACTGCAACACTGACACCTCCAATCTACCCTTCTCCCTCTCCAATTGTAGATTAAACCTGACCATGTTATGGTCACTGCCTCCTAATGGCTCATTAACCTCGAGGTCCTTTATCAAATCCAGTTCATTACATAACACTAAATCCAGAATTGCCTTCTCCCTGGTAGGCTCCAATACAAGCTGTTCTAAGAATCCATCACAAAGGCACTCTACAAAGTCCCTTTCTTGGGGTCCAGTACCAACCTGATTTTCCCAGTCTACCTGCATGTTGAAATCTCTCATATCAACCACAGCATTACTTTTGCTACATGCCAATTTTAACTCCTGATTCAACTTGCGCCCTATGTACAGGCTACTGTTTGGGGGCCTGTAGATTAGTCCCATTAGGGTCTTTTTACCCTTACAATTCCTTAGTTCTATCCATACTGACTCCACATCTCCTGTTTCAATGTCACCCCTTGCAAGGGATTGAATTTCATTCCTCACCAACAGGGCCATGTCTCTGTAATTCCCACAACATCATATTTGCCAATTTCTAACTGAGCCTCAAGCTCGTCCACTTTATTCCTTATACTTCGTGCATTTATATACAGCACTATGACCTCCGTATTCACATCCCCCCTTGCACTGCTCGTAATTGGCCCTGACCATACTATGTTGTCCATTCTCGAGCTTTCCTTCCCATTAATTCGAGAATCTTTTGTAATTTTTCCTGTAGCCACTTCCCCTTCAACTCCCTCTTTATACTCCCAATTTGTAAATCCCTCCCCCCCCACTATTTAGTTTAAACCCACACATGTAGCCCTAGCAAACCTGCCTGCCAGAATGTCGGTCCCCCTCCAGTTAAGGTGTAACCCGTCCCTTTTGTACATGTCACCCCTACCCCAGAAGAGATCCCAGTGGTCTATAAATCGAAATCCTTGCCCCCTGCTCCAGCCCCTTAGCACACACTCAGCCACACTATCTCCCTGTTCCTGTCCTCGCGAGCATGTATTACCATACAGCCATGCAAAAAAAAAGCAACAAGACACAGAACTACATAAAAGTTGACATAAACAGCCACCACAGCAGATTCCTCACATTCCTCACTGTGATGGAAGGCAAAAAAGTCCAATCTTCTTCCTTTTTATTCTCCCGCAGTCGGGGCAGTCGAACCATCCGTGTCGGGGCAATCGATATTCCCGCATCGGGGCGATCAAAACTCCCGCATTAGGGCAGTCGAAACTCCTGCGGCTTGGTTCCCGAAGTCGGTCTCTGACCAGAGACTGCGGGCTCCATGATGTTAAAGTCCGTAAGCACCCACGGTTGGAGCTCAGAGGTCGACTCCTGGCAAGGGATCGCGAGCTCCGCGATGGTAAGTCCTCAGGCGACCGCGGTGGAGCTCTCAAAATTGATCTCCAACAAAGGCCTCGATGTTAGGCCGCAGTGCGGACGGAGATACGATATGGAAAGAAATCGCATCTCCGTTGAGGTAAGAGATTAGAAAAAGTTTCCCGCACCCCTCCCCAACCACCCCGCACATAAAACAAGCTAAAGAACACTTAAAACATACATTTAACACCTACAAATAAAGCACAAAGAAGGAAAGGACAGATTGTTGGTGAGGCAGCCAACGCTGGTTCTCCTAGTAGTTCAATGTCATAGAGAGTCAATTTTCAAGAATCCTTTAGGCCCTACCATTAATTGTGCATGTCCTACCCTTGTTTGACCCCCCATAATGCCTCATTTAGATGTGGCTGAAGGTCATTCTTTGCAGACGATCAACTCCGTTATTAGTTTGAATCGTCTTACACCCAACTCCTTTGCAAAATATAAAAACAGATATTTCAGGAGTGAGATCATAAAGACTTCAATACATAGAGAATGGCAGGTTTGGAACTCTCCTGCGATTGCCACTATGATTTTATACCTGAGATTTTTCAGAAAGACATTAAGAGATATGATGAAAGGTTCAGTACATGGAATTAACTAAGTAAAAGCTATCAAATTAATTCCCTTCTCCAGTTCTTTTTCTGTAACACTGACTTTTTTTGTTCTTTTGCATATTTTTACTTGGCAGAACAAGCTGGAGGTTCTAAATGACTTTCTGTTTCTGCATTTCTATGTTGTTATATATATAAGGCTGTTTATGTCTTCCTCACTGACTAACTCCTCCTTTGCCTTGATGTTCCCCCTTTGCCATTACTATATGCTTCCCCCACTCTTGGAAGAGACAAAGCTGAGCTCTGTTTCTTGCTGTTCTAGAAAACGGAGCCTTTCCTGTATTTGTTGAAACTGGCACAGATACACAGTATTGGACTGAACTGAGGTCCGTCTAACATAAAGATGCTGATATTTCCAACCACAGACAGCTGAAATATGTACATTGCTCACAGATGGCCAGATAGATATCCACCTTTTTGCAGGTTCTGCCAGTATCTAAATTATTGCAACCTGATCTGTAGATCGTCTCGTGTAAAAAGACTTAATAAAGTTTTGGGTGTGGCCCCAAGTAATTCTAACCTTTTACCCTGAATAGACTTTTGTGAATGGACATTCTGCTTGATCTCGGTAGGGAAACCTCACTGTAGATGGTTTATGCATGCAACCTATAATGTAGCTACCTCAATACCACTAACCACGCCTTAGTCATCCCAGTATAATTGTGATATCTTCCCCTTGCTCCTCCCATGGTTCCAGTACGCCTGAAGACTAGATGCAGTCAGTACTGGGACGTGCCTTACATGTGCCTTTATTAAATACTCAGTAAAGCTACAAGTGTGACAGACATGACTTCTTTACATGGTGTCGGTAAGTTAAACGCAAATGTTGTGAATGTTATGTCAACATCCCTGTTCAGCAAGATTAGAAATGATGAGCTGCTAACTGCTGATCGCTCCACATTGCGTGCTTATGGGGGAGAGGTGCTGAAACCTGTGGGGAGGGCCACTTTCAACTGTGTGCTGAAGAAATCTTTGCGAGCCCTGTCGTTTTTTATCCTTGACTGTGATTGTGTGACTCTGTTGAGAAATCAGGCATGTCAGGACCTCGGACTGGTGTCCTTTGACCGCTCTGTCCACAAAGTGCGGGTGATGTTGAATCCACTTTCTGAATACCCCGACCTATTCGATGATGAATTGGGCAAGCTGCCCCTTGTATACAAGATCGCAACTGACCCGTCGGTTGTGCCAGTGGTCCGTGCTCCGCACAAGGTATCGTTTGCCATGAAGGACAAGGTCGAAGCCATGCTGAAGAACATGGTTGCCATGGGAGTGCTGGAAGCTGTTAACGAACCCACCGACTGGGTCTCAACCATGGTTGCCACCATGAAGAAGGGTAAGAGCGAGATACGGGTGTGCATCAACCCCAAAGACTTAAATCTAGCAATAAGACGTCCTCATTATCCCATGAGGACCGTAGAAGACGTTGCTGCCCAGGTCGGTCAGGCCACGGTGTTCTCAGTCGACGCCAGGAGCTCATTCTGGCAAATACCTCTTGACAAACACTCCTCAGACTTAACCACGTTTGGCACCCCCTTCGGAAGATTCAAATATTTGCGGATGCCGTTCGGCATCAACTCCGCTAGCGAGGTGTTTCAACGCTCCATGGAGCAACTGTTTGCCGGCCTGCCGTGTGCCATTATTGTGGATGACATCCTGGTATACGGGAAAGATGCTGCTGAGCATGACCACAACCTCCGACGAATTCTAGACCGCGCTCGCCAGATCAACTTAAAACTCAACCTGGCAAAGTGCAAGTTCCGTGTAGCTGAAGTACCCTATGTTGGCCACATCTTCACAGCCCACGGGCTGAAACCCGACCCGCAGAAGACCAATGCTATCTCCGAGCTGCCTGCCCCGACCGAGGTATCCAGCCTGCAGCGATTCCTGGGCATGGTCAACTACCTGGGAAAGTTCATCCCCAACCTCAGTGAGTTGAGTGCACCCCTGAGGCAACTGACGAAAAAATACGTTGCCTGGTCCTGGTTTCCTCAACACCAGCAGGCTTTTGACCTTCTCAAATCAAAGCTGAGCAGCACACCGACTCTCAAGTTTTTCGATCTGCACCGTCCAATCGTAGTTACATGTGATGCCTCCCGTTTCGGACTCGGTGCTGTCTGCCTGCAGCTCCACGATGACGGCTCGCTACAGCCCATTTCTTATGCCTCGCGTACCATGACAGACACTGAGCAGCGCTATGCACAAATCGAGAAGGAGCTTCTTGCGGTTGTATTCGCCTGCTCCAAATTTAAAGACTTTCTTTTAGGTAGCAGATTCACCGTCGAGACCGATCATCAACCCTTGGTGACTATCCTCAATAAGCCCATTCACATCGCACCAGCCAGACTACAGCGCATGATGCTACAGCTCCAACGATTCGACTTTCTGATTGTGTACAAGAAGGGCACGGAGATGCATGTGGCCGACGCGCTATCCCGGGCCCCCCCGCTCCTCCTGTGACAGGCACCCCTACGAGCAGGAGGATCTGCAGGTACTCAATGTCAACTTTGTTCCCTCTAAGCAGCTGCAGTGCCTGGTTGAGCATACCGCCAACGACCCCGACCTGCAACAGCTCGCAGCTGTCATCCAGCGGGGGTGGCCCAGCAGACGCACCTCGCTGCCTGCGGGTGCCCACCCTTTCTTTCTTGTCCGCGACGAGCTGGTGCTCCAGGACGGAATCATCATCAAGGGTCACAAGGTGGTCGTCCCTGCCTCCCTACACGACTTGTACTATAACGCTGTCCACATGGGGCATCCCGGAGCCGATGCCACCGTCTCACATGCCCAAGAACAGTACTATTGGCCCGGCATGGCCAAATACATTAAAGCCCGAGTAGCCTCATGTCCTGACTGCAACACCCTGGCCCCACATCAGCAGCGCCAGCCCCTTCTACAGCAGCCTGCGCCTGCTATGCCCTGGACCTCGCTGGCTGCTGACATATTCGAATGGCGAGGCAAGCACTACCTGGTGTTGGTTGATTCATACTCCAATTGGTTCGAGGTGGACCTTCTCCCTGCTATCACTTCTGAGATGGTTATCAGCAAGCTGCGCAGACACTTTGCTACCTTCGTGTCCCCGGTCCGCTTACAGACCGACAACGGCCGTCAGTTCACCAGCGCGGAATTCCAGGCTTTCGCTGTCAAGTGGAACTTCCACCACTATACCAGCAGTCCTGAGTACCCGCAGAGCAACGGACTGGCCGAGCGAGCTGTCCGCAGTGCCAAGAATTTACTCGAGCAGTCTCGTCTCTCCAATTGTGATTTTTACCTGGGTCTACTCAACCTCCGCAACATCTCTCGAGACCCTACCATGCGATCCTCTGCCCAGCGCCTAATGTCCCGCGTGCTGCGCCCACCGATGCCGATCGCACAACAATCCCTGATACCCAAGGTCCTCGAGCCTGCCGCCGTTCAGCAACGGATCGATCACAAACATGAGGTACAGCGCCGCTCTCACGACAAGTCCTGCAGCCCGCTCTCACCACTGCTGCCTGGCCAGGTCGTCCGCATGCAGACAGCCACCGGATATTCCCGTCTCGCGACCGTTGTTGGTGTGGACGACTCCCCGAGATCTTACCTGGTGGACTTTGATGGAGCTGTCTACCATCGGAGCCGTCAGCACCTGTTGGCCGCTAACGAGCCGCAGCCTCCCCCTGCGGCTCCTTACGCTCCTCCGTTGCGCTTCCAGCGCAATTACCCTGCTGCTCCCTGCATGCCCCAGTCCATTCGCTTGCCGCGTTCTCCTCCTTCTGCGCTTCCTGGTTTCGGGCGGATGATTTCCTCCCCTGCTCGTTCTCCTTCTCCTCCTCCTGGATCCCCCGTGCCGGTTGGGTCCCCTCCCGCATTCCCGGTTGGGTCTCCTCCTGCTTTCTCCTTCCCGCCTGCTACCGCTCCGCCTCCTCTTCTATCTAGTGGGGAGGGTGATGGTGCTATACGCACACGCTCGGGTCGGGTTGTCAAGCCTCTAGTCCGCTAAGGTGATTTCACCTAAATTTGCATGTGTTGTATAATAGTAAGATTAAACGAGAACTTACCAGTTTGAAGTTTGATCTGTATTTTATGAGGAGTTACGATGAGGGATTACGTGAAGAACCCGCTCAGCGTGCATGCGCGGCATACTTCCAAGCAGCGGTGTGGAATCACAGATAGACACAGTTATTGAAGTAAACATAGTAAAGAAAAGGAGACATCAGTTTATCAGTTTGACGCATATTATGAGGGTGGGAGCGGAGGGCACGTAATCCCTCATCGTAACTCCTCATAAAATACAGATCAAACTTCAAACTGGTAAGTTCTCGTTTAATCTTACTATTTTACTTCGGAGTCACGTGAGTGACTACGTGAAGACTTCAAAGCTCTGTGATTTCAAACCGTGTAACAGTTTTATTTCACTCACTGCCGAAGTTCTTGAGGGAGGAAGTGTTATCGTAATCAACCAATGAATCTGTTTGTAGAAAAACACAATGGTATTTTATAACAATAACAACAAAGAAATTAAATTGCTCCCCTGGGCTTAAATTAAATATTTGCAGTCCGTAAATCTTTACTGCAAATAAAACAGGTTTTGCCAACGGCTTATTATAAAATTTCTGAACGGTCTTTCCCCCCACCATCCTGCTGTAGCCAGGATGTGGTCTATAGGCATGTCCATTCTTTTAGCCGTCGACGTGGATGCTGCCCTGGTGGAATAAAATTTGTACATGTTAGTGTTTATCCCAGCAGTTTTTAGCACCTGCTTGAGCCACTCGCAATGGTTTGGCTCGTCACCCGACCATAAGGTTTTTTATGACTGACCCACAAGGCTTTTCATCTCCTTCGAATATTTTGGTTGTGTCTATGTAGGATAGTAGGTGGGTCATGGCACATAACCGTGGTTCTGGTGTGTAAGCCCGGAATTCCACGACTGGATTAGGTGTTCCTGGTCTGCTCTGTTTGATCAGTCGCTGGATAACGACAGATCTGGTCTGGAGCTGTGATCATGTTGTCCAGTCGCAATAGGTGTAGTGACTGGACCCTCTGTGCAGATACAAGTGCCATCAACATGAGTGTTTTGAGCATAGATTGTTCCAGGTTAAGGGGTCTGGCTGGTGGCCATCCCCTGAGGTATGTCAGGACCACACTGACATCCCATGTATGGGTGTACCTTGGTCTAGGGGGTTAGAGTTGTAAATACCCTTCATTAGTTTGACCACCAGCGGGTGGGACCCCATGGCCTGTTGTCCTGGAGCTGGTTTTAAATAGACAGGCATGGCACTTCTAGTCGTGTTGATGGCTCTGTAGCTGAGTCCTTCATCGTGGTGAAGGTTCGCCAGGAATTCCAGTACGTTGGTAACTGTAGCGGTTGAGTAGGTGGTCCCTTTATCCAAGCAGTACTTCTCCCATTTCTTGATGCTGGACAAGTGCTGTTTTTTAGTGGATGTTCGAAGGGATGCTGACATGGTGTCGATGGTTTGTTCTGATAATCCCAGTCCCAGAAGTGGTTTGTGCAGAATCTGCAACCCAGGAGTTTGATTTTCATGGCACGGGTGGCTTGTGCCCGACACTGGGTGTTAATAACTCTGGGTCACTGGGGATACCATCGGAGTTTCAACAACCATGTCATGGAGTTTTGGGAACCATGGCTGTGTAGGCCAGTCGGGTACTATCAAAATACCTGAAGCAGAGTCCATTTGTATTGTGCGTAGTCCCCAACTGATGAGGCAGAAGGGAGGAAATGCATAGAAGAAGAATCCCCCAATCCAGCGCGAACGCATCTACCGCTGCTGCCTCAGGGTCTGGTTCCCAAGCGACATACATAGGTACCTGGTGATTTAGCCTTGATGCAAATAAATCGATATCTGGCGTGCCATATTGCATGATAACTTTTGCAAATTATTTGGGGTTTAACATCCATTGTCATTAAATTTACGTGACCTGGTGTCTGCCACTGTATTTAGCTTACCTGGCAGGTAAGTTACTGATAGCCAAATATGTCTTTCGACACACCATTGCCAAATTGTGTTGACCAACTTGTCGCATGATACCGATTTTATGCCGCCCATATGGTTAATGTAGGCTACCACCGTAGTATTATCTATTTGTAACCGTACATGCAAGTGATGCATATTTGTGCATATGCTTTTAAACCATAAAAGTCATCTGTAGATAATTAATGCCCAGTGTAAGTGGTAACGATAATTCTGGGTTAGTCCATCTACTACTTGTTAGTGATGATAATAGGTTGAAATTATGCCAAACATTTTTTGCCCACCACTGTAGTTATGATATTGCTTCAGTGGGTGACTTCATGACACGATCATAATGACCTGTATGTTGTTTTGGTGCCTGTACCTTTGCTCTTTGTAAGTTTTGACAGTGCAAAGGTCTGAATATGTAGCCGGAAATGCTGCTACCATATTCCCAATTACTCTGTTACTTGTCGAATAGTTGGGAGTACGTGGACCATTAAATTGTTGCATGATTGTGCCAATTCAACTGTTTTGTCTCTTGGCAAAGTTACAGTCACGTAGACTGGATTAATTGTGAAGCCCAAGTAGTCCATGATTGTGGATGGCTTCAACTTAGATTTATCTGGATGTAAGACAATCCCAGGGTTTCGAATAACTGTTTGGTAGCTGATACAGCTAACATAGTCAATTCCATGGTCTTGCCTATTTTCCCATTGGGTAACGCTTTAAATTGCCATAGCTGCCCCATCCAGGTAAATTTCAGGTATCTGCGATGATCCTTGTGAATGGTACTAAAATAGTAAACATCTTTAAGATGTTTGCCATGAAGTATCCTTTGGAAATTAGTTGTTTGGCAGTAACAACCGTTTCCATTTTGAAATGTATATACTTAACAACCATATTTAGTGAAGTTAAGTCAATGATGATGCGACATCCACCATCTTTTTGGGTTTAGTGACGAATATTTGATACGAATTCCAAGGGTTCATGTTTCCCATGATACCCTTTGTAATTAGTCTCACCAGTACAGCTTGTCCCTCTCGTTTCTTTAACGGAGAGGGAAAATACCCTCTGGGGTAAATGTTGAACTGGTGGCAATTTTTCTAGTATGAATTGTATTTTGTATCCACTAAAGCCATTGGGTATATACTGATCACTTGTGATAGACTCCCGTGCTTCTTAAACCAGGTGTAATCTCCCCCCTGTTAGTATTAAGCCCCTATTTTCTATATGTTGGTAGGAACCAGACCCACCTACCTCCATGGTTATGGGTATTCTTCTGTTTCCTGCCGGTCCAACGAGTCTTGCACGTTGTCTGACGTGGTGGTGGTGTTGGGGGGTGGCGCATTTTCCATGGGGCCTGCTCTGGGCCTTGGCCTGAAAGGCTTACGGGATTGGCATGCAGGCCCCGAGCTTTCACCAGTACCATGAGGTGGACCCTCCTGGTGGACGCGTTAGAGGTACTGCTGACTGGTTTACGTGTGGTGCTCATTCCAGACCCTGCCCCCTTGCGCCGATATTTTGGACACTTCGTCCAGTTTTGGTTGTGAGGTCGGCGTTCTTTGAGGGCAGGTTTTGTAACTTCCTGAGAAATTGCGGAGCACTGCGAACAGTAGGTCAGGTGTTTTGCCATACTACCGTGACCCTCTGGAAAGAGCATGCGAAAATGATAGCCGACGTCAGGGATATCAAATTCATTTTTTGATATTTTGGCTTTTTTAAAGCGATGCTCAATGTACCCTCCAATAATGGTGGCCACTTTGAGTAAATGCAATTTAGGGGAAGCGTGATGAAATCCAATGCCTCATGACTACCTGTCTTGGAGATTTTTGAAAAGAACAGGTAGTAAGCTGGCCATCAGTTGAGGATGAAAAGCCATCTCGCTAGTGGTGGAGCCACATAGCGGCCACACCCAGCAGCTCTTCCTGATCCTGTACCTCAAGCATACTCCCGATGTTGTTCAGCCAATGACCCCTCTTCATGACCAGCCCAGCCACTGGTCACCCCAAAGCTAACCACACTAAGGAGGAAGCGATGGGCAGTGCCTAGGCACTGTGGAGGGTATGCCTGAACCCTCCAGCGAGACTGCCCCTCACGTAGCGTGTCTCGCAGGAGCTCCTGCTCCAGGAGCCGCTCCAGCGGCTCAGGCGGCTGTCTCTCCCATGCGGGTGGAGAGACGTCCCCTCCGACAAGTCGGAAGCCACCGGCCGGATGCCTCTTCGGATGGCTAAACATCCAGCCCGCAGCTCAGGCACTAGCGGGACTGGGCTCGGCGCGGTGATGGGGATAGCAGAGCGCCCGGTAATTGTTCCTACCGCCTGTTACTGCCCCCCCTGCAATGGAACGCTCCTCCGTTGGAGTCGAGCGGGGGGCAGGTTCTTCTAGAGCTTTTGTGCCTTGTAGAAGCGAGAGCGCCCCTCAAGCAGCGCGTCTCGCAGGCACCTGCTCCGAGAGCCGCTCCAGCGGCTCAGGCGGCTCTCTCTCCCCCCGTGCGGGTGGAGAGACGTCCCGTCCCAAATCGGGAACACCTGCCGGATGCCTCTTCGGGTGGCTATGCATCCAGCCCGCTGCTCAGGTACTAGCGGGCTGGGCTCGGCACGGTGTCGGGGAATAGCGGAACACCGGGTAAACGCTCCTACCGCCTGTTGCTGCCCCCCTCCCCGACGGAAAAACGTTCCTCCTTGAACGGGGGACAGTTTTGTTCCAGAGCCCTTTTCTCTGCCTGTAAAACACAAGCAGAAAAAGGCTCCCCTGTAATAGAAACCCGACCTCAGGGTACTCACCTGACGGTCCGTTTCATTCTGTAGCGGGAGCGCCTAACTCCCGTTGCAGCCGCTGTTGCACTGCTGGCGTTAATGCCGCGCATGCGCGCTGAGCGGGTTCTTCACGTAGTCACTCACGTGACTCCGAAGTAAAATCACACTGCCACTGTTCTAACTTCATTTTTAGATTTCTAAGGGAAAGGTTGTAGATGGTTTATGCATGCAACCTATAATGTAGCTACCTCAATACCACTAACCACGCCTTAGTCATCCCAGTATAATTGTGATATCTTCCCCTTGCTCCTCCCCTGGTTCCAGTACGCCTGAATAGATGCAGTCAGTACTAGGACGTGCCTTACATGTGCCTTTATTAAATACTCAGTAAAGCTACAAGTGTGACAGACTTGACTTCTTTACACTCACCAACAGCTACAGAATGCATATGTTCAGCTGGTCAGATGAAGATGATAATATTTTAGAGTGGAGAATTAGAGGCCTAATTAAGTGAGAATCAGAACACCAATTAGCCTATCATTTATACTAACATATCTTTGCCAAAGATATCAAATTAATAGCCCTGTTCCACGGTACGAGTTCATTCCAAGAGGTCTCCCAAGTTTAAAAAAAATCAAACTCGTGGTAAGCACGGAGAATGAACGTAGTGGGTACGTCGAAACTCGGGGACATCGTAACGCTAACGGCAGGTACTCGGGACGACTCGCTAATGGCAGGTAAAAGCCCGGTCCCACGGTACGAGTTCATTCCAAGAGCTCTCCCGAGTTTGCCCTGATTCGAACGCGGAGATTTACGGTAATGGCCACTCGTCGGTACGCGGGGATCTCGTGGACATTTTTCAACATGTTGAAAGATCTTCACGAGTCTTCCCGTGCTCACCTGCCATTAGCGAGTCTTCCCGAGTACCTGCCGATAGCGCTAAGAGACGTCCCCGAGCTCCGACGTACCCGCTACATTCATTCTCCGTGCTTACCACGAGTTTGATTTTTTTTTAAACTCGGGAGAGCTCTTGGAGTGAACTCGTACCGTGGGACAGGGCTTTAAGCACGGGAAGACGCGTGAAGATTTTTCACCATGTTGAAAAATGTCCACGAGAGCCCCGAGTACCGACGAGTGGCCATTACCGTAAATCTCCGAGTTCGAATCAGAGCAAGCTCGGGAGAGTTGGAATGAACTCGTACCGTGGGACAGGGCTTTTATTCCATTCTCCAGTTTTTGTAATACTGATTTGTTTTTCTCTTCACATTTGTATTACATTTTCTTTTGAATTAATAATACACAGTAGGGGGCGCTGCACTGTCGGCAGCGTGTCCGTCTTTTTTCAACTTTTTAAATTTTTTTAGTATGTTTAAAAGTCTGTTTTTAATGTTTCTTTGTGTGTTATGTGTGGGGGGTGGTGTGGGGGGGTAAGGGGGAAACCGTTTCGGCCGCCTCTTCCATGGAGAGGCGACTTTTTCAGGTCGCCTCCCCCGTGGCCTAACAGCAAGGATCGGCGCGGACTTTCCCGGAGACGCGCCCGGAGCTTCAGCGGCGGGCGCAGCGTGGACTCAAGGCGCGGAGCGGGTGAGACCTCGCTGGAGGGGAGCGCTCCGTTACGCTGGCCCGCGGCAGCCGGCAGCCTGAAGCCACAGTCTGCAGAACTCCAGCTGGTGCGGCGTCTACAACCCGGGATCCCTCGTGGAGGACCCGGGGGGAAGAAGAAGCTTCCACCGCCGGCCCGCGGCCGTCTTCTACCGCGGGCGCGGTATGGACTTAACATCACCCCTGGAGGGGAGCTTCGACCGCCGGCCATGCAGACTGCGGTGCTTCCGGCTGCGGCACGGCAGGTACTTTAAAACTTTGACCGCCGGCCTGCGGCCTACACCAGCCTGAAGCCGCGGTCTCTGGTTGGGAAGAGCCGATCCTGGACTCACCTTGACTTTGACTTTGTCCCTTACCATCTGGACGCCCGCAGCAACGGCTGTGGAGGGTGGAGGTCCCGACCACGGGGGAAAATGGAGGAGGACTGACCAAGCTCTGTGCCTTCCACCACAGTGATGAATGCTGTGGTGGATGTTTGTGTAAAATTTTTATTGTGGTTGTGTTCTTTATTACTGTACCGCTGCTGGCAACCCAAATACCACCGACCTTGGTTGTGTGGCAATTAAATTATATCAAATTATATCAAATAACTTAAACTACCACCAACTTGTCAGACAGTACAATTCAAAGCACAAACTATATAAAAAATATTGATATATATTGCTTCTGGGACTTTGTCAATTATTTATCTTATCTGGTTCCTATTATTATCAATGGTAACAATTTTGACTTATTTATTCATTCACAACTATTCATGATTTTGAACACCCCCATCAAATCTTCTCTGAGCCATCTCTTCCCTGTGGAATTATAGAAAGTTATCATACAGAAAATACCCCACTTGAGCCATCAAGTCCATGCCTGTCAAACTGGAGCTATTCATGAATAATCTCGTTTTATAAATTCCATGGCCTTGGAAATTACAGTTTTTCTAGAAAACATTTAAGTATGATAAGGGTTTCTGGGAAACTATCCTTTCAGATAATGGTGAATGGTGTTTTTTATTCTTCAATCCTTTTTATACTTTGACCAATTTACTTTAGTCGATGTTTCCTAATTATTAACCTCTTAATAATCTAATTGACCGCCAAGTAGATTATTTCTGTTTACTATCAAGTTGGATTGAGCAAGCTGAGTTCCTCCAGCAGTTTGTCTTTTGCTCAAGATTCCAGCATATACAGTTTCTTCTGATATCAGGTTTTGCCCTTCTGGCACATCAAAGTTGATGAAGCAACTGCTCTGTATGAGAATTATTGAAGCATTGTTTTCTAACTTGCCTGCTGCCATTTACAAATGATTGTAGTTGTATTTTTAGTTGCAAGTTTTCTTCCAAAGAATTATATGTCTCTTTAGGTTTAAATTGGATATTTCAGAGACTTGGAAGTTGCAAAACGGCATCAGAATGTGGCAGCACTCTGCTGCTGTCCCAGAAAAGGATTTATTAGACTCATGTATGGTGTGAAGTTGATGGATAACATACAAAACATGCATTTCACTGTATCTCAGTACATGTGATAAAAAATAAATTATACTATTGAACTGCACCCAGTCCTCTCATAATCTGTATTTTAAAAAATCTCAATTTAGCAAGCAATCTGAGAAAATGTTGGAAATATTCAGCAGGCCAGGCTGCATCTGTGGGGAAAATAAGGTTACGTTTCAGGTTGAAGAACCATTGTCAGAACTGGGAAGGCAACAAAATAAGTTTGTTAAGTGACGATGGGGATAGGCTGTAGACAAAGTTATCTGCTCAATTAGTGAATGGGAGCAAAAAGTCTTACCCAGATTAGGGAAATCAAGAACCAGAGGACATACAGTCAGTTAAAGGTGAGGGGGACAAGATTTAATAAGAGCCTGAGGTTGGTAGGTATATGGAACAAGTTACTATTGGAGGTAGTTGAGGCAGGTACTATCACAATATTTAAAAAACATTTGGACAGGTACATGGATAGGATAGGTTTAGAAGAATGTGCACCAAATGCAGGTAGGTGGGGCTAGTGTAGATGGGGCATGTTGGTTGGCATTGGCAAGTTAGCCGAAGGGCCTGTTTCCACGCTATAACTAAGTTAGAGAATAAGAGCGTAGAAAAAAGAATGTAGGAGTTTAAAAACGAAGAGTGGGAAATCCCCCACTCCTAGAAGAAACATAAAGGAAAAAGAAAGTGTGACTGTGATATGGGCTTGGTTTGTTTATTATTTGTTGTTTCTCCCTTTTTTTATCTGCCATATTCTCACACTCAGCCTGTCTAGAACACCTTTAAGCCGCTACATTCTCCTTAAAGGCCTAGTTTGATGTTATAGGTGTTATTAGAAATGTGATATTTGGACCCCTCAGCTATTGATTTTGATTGTAAATGTCTGGAACCAAAGCGCTGATCCCTGTGTTATTGCTCTGGCTGCATCCTGAGCTGTTTGCTTTTTGCCGCCATGTTACCATCTTTGCTGTTGAATACCCAATACTCAATTAAATTCAAATTCCACCACTGCTTCTGTTTAATTTCAATTCAGCGAATAGTTTGAGGAAAAAGTACACCACACCTGGTCTTAGTAACAATGATCATAAAAACTACTGGTTTGTCATGGAAACCCTTATGGTTCATTAATATGCTGCAGAAGAGCCTCCATACTTATCCTGGCAGGTCTATCTGTGATTCCAGACTCTTCATAGTCATTGTACACTGAAGTAGCCTGGCAAGCCATCATATTTGTAGCATTATTATTGGTCCTATTTTGCTGATTTTGATAATGTTTCCATACCTTTGGCCTATTGCTAATTCTGAAAACTTAAAAAACATCTTAATTTGATTAGTGCCATCTAAATTTCTCTTGTTAGATGTATCTCTTTTTATTTTTGTTGCTTCCTATATAGACATGATTATAGAATAAAACTTTGACCATTAATGAATTAAGGCTCTACGTATTTAGAATTCTCTACGTCAGAGAGTTGCAGTTATCCATATTCAGGGCTGCGTTTGATTTTTTTACTTGATTATGTTGACTGCTTTTCCGATAAGTGTAGATGGAGAATGGGCAGATTAAAGTTACAGATGGAAGCATGGGTAATCATCAATCAGAATTTTATGAAATAACTATGAATGGTACTTTTAAGAGGTGATTTTAATTTGGTTTTGAATGCAGCGTTTTTATTTCCTGATTTATATTTAAAAAATGATCATACATCACTCTAAGTTTTTTTAAGTGCTAAACTTCACTTGACTTCCCTGCTGTTAATACACTTGATCCCTATGAATTGTTTGTGGTAAACAATCCCAAAATATAAATATTAAATATGAAAGTAGGAAACAGTGATTTTTCAAGCAGGCTGTTTCACACATTTATTAATTAATGATCCAAACATAGCTACTTCCATGTAGTCGTCTCTAGGTAACAACACATCTATATTAAATGTTAACATTAAAATCTTCCAATCAAGGAACATTTTTGAAAATAAATATGTAATAATCTGAAATATGTAGTCACTCGATATTTTTCTGAAAGTTTGATTGGAGCTTTTGTTGAAGATTGTTCTCATTGATTTCTGGCTGTCAACAGAAGTAAACAAAAAGTTATTAGCCTTCAAATTATCTAATGCTTTTATGAAAATGATTAAAATGGGAATCACCTCAAATGAACAATATTTCTAGTGTAGGAAGGAACTGCAGATGCTAGTTTAAACCGAAGATAGACACAAAAAGCTGGAGTAACTCAGCGGGTCAGATAGCATCTCTGGAGCAAAGGAATAGGTGACGTTTCTGGTCGAGACCTTTCTTCAGACTGGACAACATTTCTTGTTTGTTTCCAGGTTATTCTGCATGTTTGATATTGTTAAGAAATACAATCATATAAGACCAAGAGATCCTCCGGAGTCCAGTGCCAAGTGGTGTTTACATGTTCTCCATGTGACCACATAGTTTTCCTCACACATTCCACAGACATGTTGGCTGGTAGGTTAATTGGGCACTGTAAATTGCACCTAGTATGTAGGTGAGTGTTACAGTCTGGGAAGGAGGTTGAGTTGACGAGTGGGGAGATTGAAGTGAGATAAGTGCTTGACGATTGGCACATATCCAGTGGGCTGAAGGGCTTGTGTCCGTGGTGTATCACTCTATAACTCTATGTTTTTTTCTATGTTACCATGCAAATAGAAATGCATGTTATAATCAGCGATACTTACCATAACAGCCAGAGGACTGTTCCTGTTCCCATACAAATATTGAAATCTTGGTATCTCAATTTCATCTACAACACCTTCGTCATTGATCATCTGAAATAGAAAATAAATCTGACTGAATTGCATAAATAACATTTTCAGGTATTAACTCAAGTAAATTCCTTAAGATGTTAACTGCAAATTCTGGCAGTTACCAGAGTTTGATCAAGGTCCATGAAACTGCAGCACTCCAAATTCTTGCAGAATTACCAAGTCTTTGGAGAGGAATAAAATTACCAAGATATAAAGGTCGATATAAAGGCATGGAGCACTGGAAAGACATAGAGAACATGGTGCCAGGACAATATATTCTCCCTCAATGTCATCTTGACAATGGAGCTAATTACTGACTTCAAAAAGCATAGTGTATATGCCCCAATCAGCATCAATGGTGCTGAAGTGGATATGGTTGAGAGCTTCGTTCCTTGGCATTAATATTATCAATGATCTGTCATGAATCAACCACATTGAATCGATTAACATCTCTTTTTCCATTGGACATTGAGGAAATTCAACAGGTTTCCATTGACAATTGCAAACTTATCAATTTCTACAGATGCACCCTAGAAAGCATACTGAGGGGTTGTATCACGGCTTGATTTGGGACAGATGAGAGAATTGTAATTTAGTCCATCACACAGACCAGACTCCCCACCACTGACACCACCATGGAAAAGCAGTCAACACAATCAAAGACTTGTGACACCACAGTCATTTCTTCTTCGCCTGGCTCCTGACAGGCAGAAGGTACAGAAGCTTGAAAAAGTGCGGTGCCAGACTCAGGAACAGCATTGTTCCCTCTGTCATCAAGCTTTTGAACGGTCCTTCCATAAGCTAGGGAATCACCTCCACTCCATTGCAGACATTGGACTTTGTCAATGGATCTGATGCACTGCAATGCTGAGAACTATATTCTGCACTCTGCATCTTCCCCTTTGCACTACCTATTGTACTTGAGTTTGACTTAATTCTATTTATGTATAGTATTATCTATACATTTATTATAGTATGATCAGATTGGATAGCATGCAAAACAAAGCTTTACATTGTACCTCAGTACAGTTGACAATAATAAACCTATGCCTAAATTTACCGAATATTACTATGATGCACTATTAGCAAAGGAATAATGACCAGGTTCCCAGCTTTAAAAGTGCTCCAAAATTTACTAAGGGAATATCCCTATCACATATCAAAATGTATGTAACAATATTTAAGAAAAATAAAGTACAGGTACACAACCTTTTATCCGACAGCCTTGGGACCAGACACTTCTCGGATTTCGGAATTTTTCGGATTTCGGAATGGAAGAATTTTAGCGTAGATTAGGTAGGTAGCGCGGGCGGCTTGAAAAGTCTGGAGCGGCTGCCTCCTCCCCGGAGACCGGGGAATCATTGTAAATCATTGCTTAAATGTTAGTCAGTTAGTTTGGAGGGATTTTATGTGGTGGGGGGGGTGAAGGGGGAAACTTTAATTCTTAGTCCCCTACCTGGTCGGAGAGGCGGGGAGCGGGCAATGCCTTACCGGGTCGCCGTGCAGTAAGCTCCAGAGCGCTGTGGCCGCCGACTCCCAACATCGCGGAGCTGGGGCTGCGGGCGTCCGGCCGTGGGCGGTGCCGGTTGGAGCTCCGACCCCGGCGAACTCTACCCCTGGCTGCGCGGCGCTCCAAATCCAGCGCCGCTCGCGGCTGGACGCCCGCAGCACCAGCTCCGCGATGTTGGGAGTCGGCGGCGGCCACAGCGCTGGGATACCAGCGGGGAGCGGGCAATGCCTTACCGGGTCGCCGTGCGGTAAGCTCCAGAGCGCTGTGGCCGCCGACTCCCAACATCGCGGAGCTGGGGCTGCGGGCGTCCGGCCACGGGCGGCGCTGGATTTGGAGCGCCGCGCAGCCAGGGGTAAAGTTCGCCGGGGTCGGAGCTACAATCGGCGCCGCACGGCATTTCCCGCTCCCCGCCTCTCCGACCAGGTAGGGGACTAAGAATTAAAGTTTCCCCCTTCACCCCTTCACCCCCCCCCCGCCCCCCCACTTCACATAAAAGCCCTCCAAACTAACTGACTAACATTTAAGCAATGATTTACAGATGTTTAAGTGTCTCCCCGGTCTCCGGGGAGGAGGCAGCTGCTACAGTAGTACAGACCTGGGTTGACCGTGGGTCGTTTCGGGTCAAGTTTGGCACCAAACACGAGCTTTGGTGTGCAGACGACATCCTGGAAAAAATGTCCGGTTTTCTGAGCTTTTCGGTTTCCTGAATTTCGGATAAAAGGTTGTGCACCTGTAATTGAGTTATACAACGTGGAACTGGCAATTCGGCCAAACTTGCCTACGCCGATCAGAGTGCTTCCTGAGCTAGTCCCATTTACCTACATTGGACGTATATCCCTATAAGCTTTACCTATCTATGAATATGGAGAGAAGGAATGAGTGACGTTTCGGGTCGAGACCCTTCTTCAGACTCACCCATTCCTTTCCAGAGATGCTACCTGTCCCGCTGTTACTCCTGCATTTTGTGTCTACCTTCGTTTTAAACCAGCATCTGCAGTTCCTTACTACACCAAATGTGTAAATGTTGTAATTGTACACACCTCTGCCATTTCCTCTGACAACCCATATCATATACCCATCTGTGTGTAAAACCTGCCTCTCTTGCCCCCTTTAAATCTTTCCCCTCTCATCTCAAATCTATGCTCTGCAGTTTTGGACTCTCCTACCCTCCAGATAACTGTGTGTCTAACCATCTTAACTATGCTCATTATTTTTTCAACCTCTATAATTTTACCCCTCAGCTTCCTATTTTCCAGGGAAAAACAGTCCTGGAAGAATGCTTGTGAGTCTTTTCTGCACCCTCCAGCTTAATCACATTCTTCCTAACATCCTGATATCCAGTCAGACACGTTTAGTTTTCTCTTTGGACTGTACGGACTGAGAAGTGTAATTGCTATTTCACAGAACTGTGTAACCAGGTTATCAGTCTCATTGTTCTTTGTGGTTTTGTCCTGTGAACAACATGGCTACCATGTTGATCCGAATAGCGGTTACTAAGTCAAATCATTTAGTAATGTGCCAAATTATTAATTATATATCAATAAATGAGGGTGCCCCTGCAGCATGACAAAATGTTCTATAAATGCATATCTTTTTTATTTTTAACATTTAATTGTAATGGGCACAGAAATTTAAATGTAACTGCTTTTGGAGCAGTCATCCACATACACATCCTTGCATGTGCTTCTGATCCTTAACAATTATTAGAAGGATTCATGTTCCTGTTTCCCTTCTCCAACCCCGTATTTAATTTAAGGTTTTGCATATATCACGCATCACAGGAAACACACCTGCAATATTCATGACATTATTCATGCCTGTTAATTAATTGAAATAATCAGTGTAATTAAACATGGCGATTGAATCAGATATCTAATGATTATTACCCAATTAAGAAAAACTATTAGACAAGCAAAAAAGAAGCACTAATTTAATCAAAGAGCAGCAATCTGCACAATACTAGCTATCTTATTTGCTCAAATGCCTTCAGTCTGCTCTAATCTGGCATTTCCTTAGATAGACACAAAAACGTGGAGTAACTTAAGCGAAATCAAGGGATATGGGGAAAAAAATAGAAAAGGGGTACTGATTTTAGATGAGCAGCCATGATCATATTGAATGGTAGTGCTGGTTCGAAGGGCCGAATGGCCTATTCCTGCACCTATTTCTATGTTTCTATGCTTGAGTATATGGCAATAAAACTCGACCACTTGATTTTGAAGCATTCGTGCATGGTGGAGGTATAATGTAGTCATAGGGTGATACAGTGTGAAAACGTCCCCTTTGGTCCAACTTGCCCACACCCGCCAACATGTGCCAGCTACACTACCTGCTTTTGGTCAACATCCCTCCAAACCTGTCCTATCCATGTATCAGTCTAACTGTTTCTTAAATGTTGGGATAGTCCCTGCCTCAACTACCTCATCTGGCAGCTTGCTCCATGCACCCACTACTCTTTGTGTGGGAAAAAGTAATGCCTCAGATTCCTATGAAATATTTTCCCCTTCACCTTAAATGTGTCCTCTGGTCCTCAATTCACCAACTCTGGGCAAGAGACTCAGTGCATTTAAATGTATATTTCTAATGCATTTTAGATTTCTCAAAAGTCTTACTTTTAAAAAAGATTGTTTCCACAAACATTTACCCCCTTTATTAATGTCATGGTTTGATGATTCTAAATTCGAATCAAATTGAAATATACGTCAAAAGGAGAACGCACACTTTCAAAATACTCTGATTATTTTTCCCGAGCAAAACATAATTTGTATGACTTCGCAAAATCAGGAAATGTTAAGATCATATCTTTTCCCTTTTTCCAACTACAAACAAAAAAAAAACACTTGAAATTATAACACATTTATAAGTTTTTTTTGTCAAATTTTCTGACACAAAATGCTGGAATAACTCAGTGGGTCAGGCAGCATTTCTGGAGAGAAGGAATGGGTGTCATTATGGGTCAAGAACCTTCTTCGTACAGTTCTGCCTGAACATGACACACTTAAATGAGGAGGCTGCCAGAAGCTACCAGGCCACCTCCATCGGAGTTAACAGGCATGGGCCAATCTTGTACTGTGATCTCCAAATCCGTTTTCAAGAACTATATCCAGAATATAGCAAAAACGCGGATAAATCAGGGCTCAACATGGGACTGAATAATAGTTTAACTAAGAATCACAGAGAATCATGAACATTATGTCAGATCAGATAATGTTAAATGGCATCAAATTTACACTGCACTCTTTCTAATCTACATTGATAGCATACAAAAGGAATATTTAAGATTTTAAAAAGATAAATGATTTTCCCCACTCAAAGATCTAATCTGTTACAATGAAATAATAAAATCCTACAAATCCTACACAGGATAATCTGTTTGTCTATTTATCAAATTTAAATACCTCAGGTACAAGTAACCTAGTTCTTTCTCCCTCAAAATGTTTCTCTACTTATACCCTTCAATGTTATTTTTGTCTTTAGTGGATTAATGGCATTTGTTTAAAATGCAAGTTAATTATTTATTCTTCAGCTTCCTTCCCCATAGTTTTGTTTCCTTTTCCCATTTATTTGCATGTTTCAAAAATATTTTTCCTTCCCCTTTATTTTCTACAATGGATGTTATTTGCTGTTGAGGTTATCAATGGTGTGACATTACCCCCGGAGATTTGTTTTTGTTCTTTCGAATCTCTGTTAGTTTAGTTTAGTTTAGTTTAGATTAGTTTAGAGATACAGCGTGGAAACAGGCCCTTGGGCCCACCGGGTCGGTGCCGACCAGCGATCCATGCACATCAACACTATTCTACACACACTAGGGAGAATTTTACATTTAGATAGAGATAGAGGTAACAAGTATTTCACTAAAATTGTATGAACGCTCAGCATGTCTCTACCAGGGATTATACCTGATTATTTCAGATAAAGTTTCTGCCATTCCTTTGGAATTTAATTGTTATAGCAAAAGGTGGGTTGTACTTTTGCAGAAATAGTGAGTGTATTCTTGGTGCAGATTGGGCAGGATTAGTTAAGGCTGTAGTATCTAACTGCTTTTAGTCTAAAGTGCTTATGAGGATATGAGACAAGGACTGGTACATGCTTGTCCGCGTTTCCCTCCTCTTGTCTATTAGTCAGAAAATATGCACATTCTGAGAAAGATTAACAATCACTGATCACCAATGGACACACTGATATGTCCTGTATTCATGCCTACTATATTCTGTTGTGCTTAAGCAAAACAAGAATTTCATTGTCCTATCTGGGACACATGACAATAAACTCTTGACTTGGCTTGATCACTACTGAAGGCTCATTGAACTGAATCATTCACTTTTCTTCTCTCTCCACAGATGCTGTCTGACTTGCTGAGTATTTTCAACACTTTCTGTCTGGAATTCACCCCCTAAGGTTGCACATAACGAGAACTTCAGTTAGACAGTAGCAACTTAAGATTTGGGAACTGTGATACAACATTTTAGTGTCTTTGGCAGAAGAAAGGTCAGGTGTGTTTTTGTGTTTGTCAATAATATAACCAATATAATTAAATAAAGACTGGGCCTTACCTCAACATAAGCATCCATACTTACTGCATTCCTTTTACCTCCAGGCAGCCAACCATGTGACCAGTGCTGAGATTTACAACCATGAGCAGCAAAAACTACGACAATCAGAAAATGCATGAACATTATTTTGAAAACTTCCATTCCAAATCAGAAGAAAAGGCTTCAGAAAGTAGTAGTATTTCTATAACTTCTAAAAAAGAGTGAAAGAGAAAACAAATTAGCTCTGAAGAAATTATACATATCAAATTGTTTGCTATTGAGTGCTAATAGAGTAAAACATGCAAGCTACGACTAATAGATTACTTAGCAAGAGGCTTCACAGAGTTCTTATTATTTTCGTCTGAACATAAAATTACGTTTGTTTGACTCATATATATATAGCAGGCCTTCATTGCATCATGAGTGGCCAACAATGCAATGCGGTTATTTTTTAAACAAAGCCTACAATCAGTTAGTAATCCATTAAGTACATTAAGATGTAAAAGCATCTACTTTTAAAAGAATAGTCCCTTGATATAGAAAAGTGCACTTTAAAACATTTTAATGAATTTGAAGCTTATAAATTCAATTATTACATGGCTAGGGTAATGATTAGATTTTTCATCCTGCACATCAGTCAATGGTATTATTCTCAAGATAATATTAGTTCCTATTATAAAGTTAATATTAGTTCCTATTATAAAACACAGATGTCTAAAAAACTCAGACCTCAGGCATCTTAAAGGGCTTTCTCACTGTGCGACCTGAAGCAAGACTTAACAAGATTTAACATCGTGGGAACCTTCTGCGATAACAGTACGGCATTCGTGGACCACCGAGGACCTCCGTGGCGCTAACGGCAGGTAGTCGTGTGACTTGGTAAGGTCGGGAGAAAATTCAAACATTTTTGAATTTCTCCAAGAGTGCCTAGAGCACTTTTTGGTGAGCGTTGCAACATTGTATGAACGCAGTGGCCCGTGCGATATCCGTAATAACTCTTGCGGGTACCGTGGGAACTCCTGCGAACGGTGAGTAACTGAGCAGTTTGATTGTCAGTGCTTGTTTTACCTCATTGTTAAATAAATATATTTTTTACTATCAGATTGATGTCTACAATTCTTCATTAACACATCACTACAAGATGAATGTCTCTAATGTTATAATCCCTCTCATGCTGAAACACAAAATAGTTGAGGGGAGGTGAAATAATCACATTTTCATTCTTTTTCATTTTTGAGTGTTCAGGTACCTCACTTGCTGAGCTATTTTACTCCAGCAGTTTGTGTCT
Organism: Amblyraja radiata; assembly: GCF_010909765.2. Lineage (NCBI taxonomy): Eukaryota > Metazoa > Chordata > Chondrichthyes > Rajiformes > Rajidae > Amblyraja > Amblyraja radiata. Next base: position 17,831,310 of record NC_045970.1, read on the forward strand.
CTTTTTGTCTAAAGCAGTTTCTAAGACTGGAGGAACTCCGCGGGCCAGGCAGCAACTACGGAGGGAAATGGACATGCGACCCTTTCTTCAGGCTGCCTTATCTCTCCCCCCCCCCCCCTCCCCCCAACTCCCACCCCCACACACAAATGCTGGAGAAACTCAACGGGTGCAGCAGCATCTATGGAACGAAAGAAATAGGCAACGTTTCGGCCCGAAAAGTTGCCTATTTCTTGTGCATGTGTCGGAAGGAACATCAGATGCCGGTTTAAAGAGAATGCTGGAGTAACTCGACGGCAGGCAGCATCTCTGGGGAGAAGGAATGGGTGACATTTCGGGTCGAGACCCTTCTGATATGCTGCTTGTCCTGCTGAGTTTCTCCAGCATTATTGTGTACCTTCGATTTTCCAGCATCTGCAGTTCCTTCTTAAACACAAATGCACCGAGTTCCTCCAGCACTTCGTGTTATGCTCAGTATTCCAGCATCCGCTGTCTCCCGCGTCTCCAATAAAACAAAACTACTGTCAAAAGGGTGAAGAATAGGGGCAGAGATAGATACATTCCTGATTAGTGCGGCTGTCAGGAGATTATGGGGAGAAGGCAAGAGAATGTGGTTGAGAGGGAGTGCCCATCTGTTACTATTAATTGGACAGTTCGGTCTGTGAAACGCAACACGCCAGCCCCGACATCCAGCCCGGTGGTCAGTCCTTTGAAGATAGACACCAGTTGCTTGGAGCAACTCAGCGGGACAGGCAGCATCTCTGGAAAGAAGGAACGGGTGGCATTTCGGGTCGAGAGCCTTCTTCAGACTGAAAGTTTCACCTCTCAGTAGATAATAAAATAAGACAATCATCACGGTCAATGTGAGACACAGTCTTTATTCCTATTTGACAAAATAAAAAGACGACTTCTTGCACATATTGAGAGAAGGTGCATCGCACCAAACAACATTTGTCTAAAAAAAAACAGATTATTCTTCAGCTCATTAAAGAGCTCGGGTGAAAAAAACCAATATAGTGTGTGAAAAAAAGTAACATCATTTGTGCCACGTGATTAACAACACTACAGTCCACGATGTTCATTCAAGATTAACGGGAAAGATCGGGAGACGGACAAGTCACTCGCACAAATAACAGAAATGCCGAGTACCGTGGGAACTCTTTATCTACCCCCCGTTATATCGTGCGGAACTCGTGCTGGACCACGACCACTTCACTCGGGTGACATCTTGCTTCAGGTCGCACCGTGAGAACTGGCCATTACACTTCCGCGCCTGTTTTTCCTAAATTTGCAATTCTTCTCATATGCGTGTTTAACACTTTCTAGAGTGGCGCAGCTGGTAGAGCCACTGCCTCACAGCGTCAGCACCAGACACCCGGGTTCAATCCTGATCTCGGATCTAATTGTGTGGAGTCTCATTGTGACTGCATGGGTTTCCTCCCAGTGCCTCTGGCCTCTGTAAATTGCTAGTTTGCAGGGAGTGGATATGAAAGTGGGATAACATAGAACCAGTGTGAGCAGGTGGCTGAGGTGGACTTCAGTGGGCTGAAGGGCTGTTTCCATGGTGTATCAATCAACTCATTAAAAAAAAAGTTAAATGTGCTGTCTCAGGGCCTGTTTTTGGACACATCAGCCTGTGAGTTGTAGCCAGTCACAAATTTACAAATTTCTATGCAGATTGAAATATAGTTCTCAGATTTCGTTCATAATTCAGTGGAAGCACAGATGTTGACAGTGGCTTCCGTAGCTCCATTCTTGCTCCCCCTCCCCCTAGTCATGACGGGCAGAGTCCCCCTGGTCCTTACCTATCTAAAAGATTCTAAAGTGACACTTTCGCATCTGCCTCCACCACCACCCCTCCATCATCATCAGGCACCCACTACCCCCTGTACAAAACACTTGTCCTGCAAATCTCCTTTACACTATACACTCTAGTCTTTGACATTTTCACCCTGGGAAAAAGATTCTGACTGTGTACCCTATCTATGCCTCTCATTATTTTATGCGCTTCTATCAGGTCTCCCTTCAGCCTCCGACACTCTAGAGAAAACAATTTAAGTTTGTACAACTTCTCTTAATATCCTCTAATTCAGGCAACATCCTGGTAAATGTCTGCACCCTCTCAAGTCTCCAAAGCCTCCACATCTTTCCTGTAATGGGGTGACCAGAAATGCACGCAATACTCCAAATGTAGCCGAACCAAATCCTGCAAAGCTGCATCATGACTTCCTGACTCTTATACTCATGCCCTGAAAATGAAGGCTAGCACACCACATGTCTTCTTTACCACTCTATCTGCTTGCATTGCCATTTTCATAGATTAAAACTCCAGCAATCTTGGTGCTGCCTGTAAATGTACAAACCAACTCATCTACATTTATGTCTAGTGATCTATTGAAATTGAAATTGAAATTGATTTTATTAGGGACAGTGCATATTAATAAACATTTACATGTAATACGCAAGATTGTAGCCAGTAGCTAATTTCCATCTTTAGTCCCAAACAAGGTAAACACATCCCAAACAAGGTAAAAACAAAAGACAAAAACAAAACAAAACAAACAATATGGTTTAGCCTGCAGTCATAACATAGAATAAATAACAAACACTCAACACAGTTTAAAGTCCCAAAGTCATTGTCTCTTCCCTCCTTGCTTTCCCTCTGCGCTGAGGCAATCCAAGCCTCCGATGTTGTGACCCCGCCGGGTGATGGTAGGTAAGTCCCGCGGCTGAATCCGAGCTCCGCAAACGGGCCGGTTCAAACTCCGCGGCCCGGGGCGGTCGAAGCTGCCGAAGCTGCCGTCCTCCAGTCCAGCGGACGCAGCTGTAGTTGCGGGAGCTCCGGAAAACAGAACTCGAGCTCCCGATGATGTCGTCCACTGGCCCACTGGCCCGCGGCCGAGCCTCCGAGGCTCCAAAGTCGGGTCGGAAGTTGTGTCGCACCGCAACCACAGCCCCGAAGTCGGCCAGGCTCGCGTTGGTAAGTCCTGGCTCTGCTCCACAGCCTCCACAGCCTCGAGGTCGGTCGCAGCACTATACTGACGATGTTTATATATCACAAACATCAACTTTCCTTGAACCTTTAATTTTAGGCCATTGAAGCATTTAAAGCAATGTTGAGTTTTTACAAAAAATGTAATGGTGTCATTGAACAATATTTGGTGAAAAACCTTTCTGAAAGTGCATGGGGTGCCATTCTCTCAGAAAATTAAACAGTCATTTCAAGACAATTTCGCTCCATGAACAATTCTTTATATGTCTGAGTTTTCTCTCTGTGAAAATTCTTACTGTTTGCTGAGGCTCATATTGACATGGTGATGATGGATCCCATACATGCAACAAAAGTTTTCACTGTGCCTCGGTACACGTGACAATAAAGTAAACTGACTGAACTGATTCACGTCAATTGCATAAGTTGCAAATCATTTTGGAAAAGGTAGAAATCACAGTACAGAATCAGTTTGTTTATTTCACCTACTTACATAAAATGTTGAGCACCATCCTATTGTTGACGGAAAATTGTGAGCCATTTCAACTGCACTTAATGGATCTGGAAAATCCTATGAAGAACCATTAAAGGGAAACATAACTGTCTGGGACTTCCAGGAGATCCACAGAATTCTAAATGTGCATCCTATTGTGAAACCACATAGCACAAGGTGCTTCTCACTGGATAAGTATCTGATGCTGGTTTAAATTTAACTTTAATGCTTCCTTGGAATTTTACACCATTCTGTCATTTTCATTTCTAAAATAGTGCAGACTTAGATAACATCAGTCCCTTTAAATTTATGGCAATCACAAAATAGTTGCATTTGCTACAGCAACAAATGCTTCAAATGTTATTTGCTGTAAACATATTATTCAAATGTTATCCATTAGTTCTGACAAAAGGTTTGTTTTTATTTCACATTTCCTGCATCTGCAGTATTTTGATTTTCACATAACTACTTTCTCCTTTTGTCTCTTTTTACAACACCCATACACAGAGCACTTGTCCATGCTGTCTGAAGGAAATTCCACAAAGAATGAGTAATTGCACCTATTTCAATTTAGTAATCTATTTTATTGCTCTTGGTGCATTCTCCTCTGCATTAGTTAGAATAATTGCAGAATGGATAATGCTTTGCTGAACAACATTTTTTCGCAAGTGTAACCTAGAGTTGCCAATTGTTTGCCATTTCTCACTTCAATTCTTAGTTGTAATTCTAATTCTAAACTCCTTGACCTCAGTTTCCAAAAAGGCTCAGTGAAAGAGATGGGAGGGAAGGAATGGGTCAAGACGTTTCAGGTCGAGACCCTACTTCAGACTCAGGGGAGAGACAGACTAGAGATATGGAAGGGTAAGGTGTGAAAACAACAGTTCAAAGCAGACAATGCTCAAGGAAATGCAGTATGGTTCATTGTTAGCTATGGGGAAGGTGACTGAGGCATACAATCAGTAAAATCGGAGAACTAGATTGGGGGGAGGGACATAGGAGAGGGAAAGCAAGGGTTACTTGAAGTTAGAGAAATCTATATTCATACCACTGGGTTGTAAGCTGTCCATGCGAAATATGAGGTGCTGTTCCTCCAATGGTCTGCACTAATTTTTAGGAATTCGGGTACACTAAGCACTTGTCCAAGCTATCTTTGACAGAAATTCCAAGCTAATGTGTAAATACTGACTCGGGTACAATTTAATCCACATCTTGAATGATTATAGACAATAGACAATAGGTGCAGGACTAGGCCATTCGGCCCTTCAAGCCAGCACCGCCATTCAATGTGATCATGGCTGATCATCCCCAATCAGTACCCCGCTCCTGCCTTCTCCCCATATCCCCTGACTACACTATCTGCTCTCTCTTGAAAATATCCAGAGAACCGGCCTCCACTGTCCTCTGAGGCAGAGAATTCCACAGACTCACAACTTTCTGTGTGAAAAAGTGTTTCATCTCCGTTCTAAATGGCTTACCCCTTATTCTTAAACAGTGGCCCCTGGTTCTGCACTCCTCCAACATTGGGAACATGTTTCTTGCCTCTAACGTGTCCAAACCCTTAATATTCTTATATGTTTCAATGAGGTTCCCTCTCATCCTAAACTCGAGTATACAAGCCCAGCTGCTCCATTCTCTCAGCATATGACAGTCCCATAAATCCCAGGAATTAACCTTATAAACCTACGCTGCGCTCCCTCAACAGCAATAATGTCCTTCCTCAAATTAGGGGACCAAAAACTGTACACAATACTCCAGGTGTGGTCTCACTGGGGCCGTATACAACTGCAGAAGGACCTCTTTGTTCCTATACTCAACTTCTCTTGTTATGAAGGCCAACATGCCATTCGCTTTCTTCACTGCCTGCTGTACCTGCATGTTTACTTTCATTGACTGATGAACATGGACCCCCAGATCCCGTTGTACTTCCTCTTTTCCCAATTTTTTAAATTTTATTTATTTAACCTTTATTTAACCAGGAGAAGTCTCATTGAGATTAAAAATCTCTTTTACAAGAGAGTCCTGGCCAAGACAGGCAGCAGCACAGTTCCACAGTTACAGACAATAATTTAAAAAAAACAACAGAGAACATATAAATAGTCACAGTCAGAACATCATCAAACAAAGCATGCACAGACAGAAGAGCCTGCTTCAACATCATTAAGAAGGGATTTAAATCTGTTTATAGAAACCAGCTCCTTAAGTTTCAGTTCAACTTGACACCATTAGATAATAATCTGCCTTCCTGTTTTTGCTACATTAAACTGCATCTGCCATGCATCTGCCCACTCACCCAACCTGTCCAAGTCACCCTGCAATCTCATAACATCCTCCTCACAGTTCACACTGCCACCCAGCTTTGTGTCATTTGCAAATTTGCTAATGTTATTTTGAATCCCTTCATCTAAACATTGAAGTACATTGTAAATAGCTGCGGTTCCCCACTAGTGACTGCCTGCCATTCTGAAAGGGCCCATTAATCCCTATTTGTTTCCTGTCTGCCAAACAATTTTCTATCCATGTCAGCACTCTACCCCCAATACCATGAGCCCTAATTTTGCCCACTAATCTCCTATGTGGGACCTTATCAAATGCTTTCTGAAAGTCCAGGTACATTACATCCACTGGCTCTCCCTTGTCCATTTTCCTAGTTACATCCTTCAAAAATTCCAGAAGATTAGTCAAGCATGATTTCCCATTTGTAAATCCATGCTGACCGATCCTGTTACTGCTATCCAAATATGCCACTATTTCATCATTTATGATTGGCTCCAGCATCTTCCCCACCACTGATGTCAGGCTAACTTTTTCTATAATTCAGTGTTCTCTCTCGCGCCTTTCTTAAGAAGTGGGATAACATTAGCTACCCTCCAATCCACAGGAACTGATCCTGAATCTATAGAACATTGGAAAATTATCACCAATGCGACCATGATTTCTCAAGCCACTTCCTTAAGTACCCTGGGATGCAGATCATCAGGCCCTGGGGATTTATCAGCCTTCAGTCCCATCTGTCTACCCAACACCATTTCCTGCCTAATGTGGATTTTCTTCAGTTCCTCCGTCACCCCAGATCCTCTGGCCACTAGTACATCAGGAAGATTGTTTGTGTCCTCCTTAGTGACGACGGATCCACAGTACCTGTTCAGCTCATCTGCCATGTCCTTGTTCCCCATAATAAATTCACCTTTTTCAGTATTCAAGGGTCCAACTTTGGTCTTAACTAATTTTTTCCTCTTCACATGCCTAAAGAAGCTTTTACTATCCTCCTTTATATTCTTGGCTAGCTTACCTTCGTACCTCATCTTTTCTCCCCGTATTGCCTTTTTAGTTATCTTCTGTTGCTCTTTAAACATTACCCAATCCTTTTGCTTCCCGCTCATCTTTGCTACGTTGTACTTCTTCTCTTTTATTTTTATACTGTCCCTGACGTCCCTTGTCAGCCACGGTCGTCCCTTACTCCCAGGGCCGGATTTAGATGAAGAGAAGCCCTAAGCTATTTCACTTGTGAGCCCCCCCCCCCCTCCCAATCCCCCACCCCCACGACTAGAGGAGCATGACTACCCGACAGTGACAGTGTGACACTTTTAGATCCTACTGTATGGTGTCATTAAACAGTTGGTTTTAAAATACATATTGGATTCACTGTGGAGCGGGCGATGCCTTACCTGGATCGCCGTTTGAAGCTCTGGAGTGTTGGGCCTGCTGTTTCAACATCATGGAGCTGTAGTTTGCGGAGCTCCCAGCCGCGGGGCGCGCTGATTTTAATATCGCGGAGCCTTGGGAACCCTTTGCAGAGGGCCGCCTGCATGAATCTCCACCCAGCTCAGCCTGCGGACTTCGGGAGCCGCGGTCTCCGGTAGGAAGTGGCCGATTCGGAAGTCCAAGCTGCTGAGAATGTTCTCCCGTTCTGACGTCAGATGGTGACCCCCAAATTTCATGGTACCAATGGCCATGAGGGGGGGGTTCAAGAGGAGGGGGTCCGTTGGAGACGGGAAAAGGTATCATCATTGGGGGCGAGGACTCCTTCCCATGGAAGAACGGTGTGAGGCAGAGGCGACGGAAGAAGAGCTCCAAATCGCGGCGGGCGCGGAACTCATTGAAGTGGGGACGGAGGGGGACAAAGGTGAGGCTTCTGCTGAGGACAGACCGTTCGGTATCTGAGAGGGGGAGGTCAGGGGGGATGGTGAACACACGGCAGGGATGGGGGTTGGGGCCGGAGGAAGGCAGGTGAGTGAACTGAGGCCAAAGCAATGTCTGGTGGGGGGGTGGTGGATGGTCAGGGGGTAGGGGGGTATAAGGACTGTAGTGTGGGTGGGGAAGAGCAGGGGTCACATAGTTTGAGGGGAATGGGGAAGACCCAGTGGAACAACCACTGAGATTACCAGGGTTGGGGGGGGGGGGGGGGGCTAGCGCTAGGACCCAGCGCAGTCAAACTCAGGGGAGTTGGAGTCTGCAGCGTGGAAACTTGGTGCTGAGTCCAGGCTGCAGGTAAGGCGACGGCTGCGGGCTGCTGGAGGGCGGTGGAGTGGCCAGGGTCAGCGGGCAAAGAGTAGGAGGTCCTGGTGGGCGGTTCGGCGGTTCGGTTCGACGGGTCCGGTGAGGCAGCGAGGTGAGTAGTCCCCCCTAGATCTCGAGGCCCTAAGCTTAAGCTTGTCTAGCTTATACGTAAATCCGGCCCTGCTTACTACCCTTGGAATCTTTCTTCCTCCTAGGAATAAACTGATCCTGCATCTTCTGTATTATTCCTAGAAATACCTGCCATTGTTGTTCCACTGTCATCCCTGCTACGGCATCTTTCCAGTCAAATTTGGCCAGCTCCTCCGTCATGGCCCCATAGTCCCCTTTATTCAACTGTAACACTGACACCTCCGATTTACCCTTCTCCCTCTTCAATTGTAGATTAAACCTGACCATATTATGGTAACTACCTCCTAATGGCTCCTTAACCTCAAGTTCCTTTATCAAATCCGGTTCATTACATAACACTTAATCCAGAATTGCCTTCTCCCTGGTAGGCTCCAATACAAGCTCCTCTAAGAATCCATCACTGAGGCACTCCACAAACTCCCTTTCTTGGGGTCCAGTACCAACATGATTTTCCCAGTCTACCTGCATGTTGAAATCTCCCATAACAACCGTAGCATTACCTTTACTACATGCCAATTTTAACTCCTGATTCAACGCACCCTATATCCAGCCTACTGTTTGGGGGCTAGTAGATAAATCCCATTAGGGTCTTTTTACCCTTACATTTCCTTAGTTCTATCCATACTGACTCCACATCTCCTGTTTCAATGTCGCCGCATGCAAGGGACTGAATTTCATTCCTCACCAACAGCTAACCCACCCCCTCTGCCCACCTGTCTGTCTTTTCGATAGGAGGTATACCCTTGACTATTCAGTTCCCAGCCCTGGGCTTCTTGCAGCCACAACATCATATTTGCCAATTTCTAACTGAGCCTCAAGCCTGTCCACTTTATTTCTTATACTTCGCGCATTCATATACAACACTTTGACCTCGGTATTCACCTCCCCTCTCGCACCGCTTGCAATTGGCCCTGACCTTACTCTCTTATCCCTTTTCAAACTTTTCTTCCCCCCCCCCCCCCCCCCCACTATTTAATTTAAACCCACACGTGTAGCCCTAGAATGTAGCTGCTTTTGAAGGAGCAAGCACATTATATTAAAATAGATCAGTGTGTTTAAGTAAAAGGCACACACAGGTTACTTAAGATTCTGGTTTGTCATTTATTAATGGATTCATACTGCAAAAATATTATTTAGCAAAACTGGATAAATAACATTAAGATGACTGTTGGCCACCATGAACAAAACATGAGCATGCTATCTTGCAAAAAGCCTTAAATTACAACTTAACATAGATATTACAATACATCAATAAGGTCTTGTACTGTATAACCTTATTTCAACAAAAATAAATGATTTAAGCAGTATTCATGTCATTTTAGGGAAGCTATAGTATTGGGGTTAATTCAATGTGATCCATATATTGACCAACCCTCTTCCCCTATTCGATTATATTTTTAATAATCCTGTTAAGATGTAACAAATGCTTATTATAATCATAGTAAAGCCTTTTTAAACAAATATATTTCCAGTAGCAATGTTTTAACATCTATATATGGAACAATATAGATTTTGGTTGTACTAAATGATTTTGTTTGTACCATCAAAAATTATGGCAACCATATACAACATATTTTGCAAAGCAAAGCAGCATGATCTGTTTTTGTATACATATGTTTTAATTTCAGAATAATTTCACATATTCAAAATCAACACAGTGACTTGTATGTATTTTGAGCAGTATAGATGCACGCCAGTCAGTAGATTAGTGCAATGAGTAGGATCTAAGAACCAAGTACTTAATTACATAATATCAAACAGAACTGTACAAAATCTCATTCTCTCACAAATAAATGCACAATATAGACTTATAAAAGGCCAAAAGAAAGACATTTAGCAATTTAAATTTCAGCATTTTCCCTTTTTACTTGGACTAATCAGAGCAAACATATATAATTGTAACTTGATATACATTTTTTTCAAAAAAATACAACAAATTTACTTTTTTGGAATTTCCCAAGAGATAACAAAAAATGGTGGAAATGTTGACACTTTCAACCCTTACATATTTGTGTTTGTTAAAACAGTGCAATATTCTGGATATTGTGTTATATTCTTCAGCACTAAATTAATGTGCAGTTGCTCCATTGGAGCTTATTCTGAGTTGTTGAATTAAGATGAGTTAGAGTTGCCTAGTGTAAATTACATCTCACAGAATATCTCTAGGAACTGGCTTGCCTGTCCTGTAGCTTTCATGAAATGCCAGATGCTACCAATGCTACTAAATGCTAAATAATACTCGTAAGCTAGACATTATTCTTATGTTCTCATTTGAGAAAGCAGTGATTTGTTTGGAAGATTGATGCTTTGCTGCATTCAAAAAACCTTGGCTGAGCATCAGAATTGGCCCAAATGAACTCAGACCTTGATCAGTAGAAGAGCTGATTTGGATGCCTAGCAACAATAAATAGGGCACCAAAAGCCCTACACTAAATAACTTGTGTAGGAAAGAACTGCAGATGCTGGTTTAAATCGAAGGTAGACACAAAATGCTGGAGTAACTCAGCGGGACAGGCAGCATCTCTGGAGAGTAGGAACGGGTGACGTTTCGGGTCGAGACCCTTCTTCAGACTGAATAACGTATCCAATAAAGAGCTGTCACTTTCTCAATTGTTGCCTTTCTCTATTTCCAGCTCCGATGTTGTTTTTACTATAATGAGGGAAACTCTCTGAGGAAATTGGCCATTTTAAGATAGAATATATTTAAAATAAAGTTTTGAAATAATTATGAAATGTAAAGTGCTTAATCAGGTAATATGCTTGTATTTTTTTACTCTGTTATTCCAGAGTTATTGAATTGGTCTCAGTATACTTGTCAGTGTAATACAAAGTTAAACCTACCATTGAGGGCCTGACAGTTAATGCAACTGTAATTCTCTCACTACATCGTTTCTAGTCTAAAATTGGTAGGTTTCAAACTTAAAAAAAAAAATTGCTAATAACTCAATTCTGATTTCTATGTTATCATGTAATGAACCATCAGCTCTTTACATGATTGAACCAATGTGTGGACATGTTTAGAAACAATGAACTTACTATTTGGCACAATTGAAAATATTGTTCTGAATACAGTCTTATTGGCATTTTCACTTAGGAACTTAAACTAAGTGCGTGTCACCTGAGGCAAACAAAACAGTACTCAATATAATTTGCAATATAAATTGATGCAGAAGGGAAGCAGATGGCAAATTGTATCCTTCAAATAGCTTTAATCACTTAGTGAGATAATCACGTTTGACCTTTTATAAGTACTATTCCTTATACCTTAATGTGAAAATAAAGAAAGCATGTGAAATGAACAATATGAGCACTTCATTAATGTAATGTGAGCACGATAAAACATCCCACATTAAATCTGTATTTGTTACCATCACCAGTTTAACTGTATATATTCTACAAAGATTCATTTGTGTATTGCACAGAAAGATAAGCAGTTCACTGGGTAGACTAGCAGTAATAAATGGCAGTATACACATGGTAGTGTGCTTTCAGATTTACTCGCTTGCTTGTCCGCAATATCTCTTAAAGGTTGGGTGTAACAGTACCCGCAGATTATCAAAAATTATGGCAACATTGCATTCAACATCATGCTTAATTAATGCATGCATCCTTCCCCAGGCAACTATGGCACAGTGGAAGCAGATATTATAAAATGTGCTAAGTTATTCTCAGGCATAACTATTCAGAAGTTTAAATAAGTAACCTAGGCATTTTTGCAAGTGGCTATTTAGTTGAAAAAGAAGAACCAAATATAGGAATTTCTGTGTGTATGTAATCTTGTTGTTTTATACAGAACATCAAAGGCTGAAAATGTCTAACCATTAGAAGAGATAGTTGACTGTACAATGGTCTAAGAGAAAATAGAATGCATATATTGAAGATTTTTAAGCTATATAAACCAACATTGGCTAAAGAAAGAATTGTTTGGTTTTAATATTAATATGAAATTGGTTTATCTTCTTGAAAATATTTTTAAAAATAGATTGTTCTTCAGTTATTTACATATAAAGAAATCTGGTGAAGCAGCTATTCCATTCCTTCAGTTTAATAATTTGAAGATCGATTTATTAATGGTTACATGTATTCTGAATGACAGAAATAATTGAAAATTTAACTTTGAACGCTCATGTGTCATTTTTAAATACAGTTATAATATATACAAATTTATACATCTCCATGTGTTTTAAAATTTAAGAGAAGGAACCGTGTAAGGAAAATCTGCATTTGGTAATGGACTCCAATTGTACCCAATTTTAAACAGTTAAATAAAAATTCTCATCAAAATACTAAATTGTATTGTACCTTGGACTTATAGTTTTCAATATGCTCCCTACCTACATTGCATTATATAACCAAAAACAACTTAAAACAGGCATTTAGTCCTTTATACCTCTGAGGGGGGAAAAGTCTTGCCTCACATGGAATTCATCAAAGTTTATTGTGGCAAAAGGTGAGTTTGAAATAAGTTATCACTGCGCCAGGATTCTCTTGAGAGCAGATGGTAGTTTCTATGTACTTTCCCTTTATCCACCCATTCACCTCGTACTTGTGCCCTTTCCACCCTGGATTTAATGGCTGATTCCCTACCAGTATGGCAAGTAGTCTAACATTTGGTCAGCCTGTTGGGTTTCGGCTGCAGGTGGCAAGTTGCTCATTGAAATGCCAGATGCCAGTGGCTTCAGCCACATTAAATGTCTGGGTTTTAGGTCTCTTTTTGCAGCTTAAACAGAGCAGCAGATTTGTTCCTTATGTGCTTCCAATGCAAATAAATCCAGCAACTTCTGCATCACTTCAATTGGTAGCATTTTTCAACTTGTTGAACAAGATTTAAAACAAGGCATTGTGAAGGAAGGAACTGCAGATGCTGGTTTACGCCAAAGATATACACAAAATGGTCAGACTAAGAAGGGTCTAAGGCATTGTGAAGTCTGAACTCACCACAATAAATAAATTGAAAGGATAATATTAATAAGGATAATATTTACTTATGATCACTAGTTTCCTGTGTTTATTATGTTGCGACAAGGAAGAAAGGAAAAGAAAAGCAAGTGTTTCCCACAGAACGCCTCTCAATGGGATTGCTGAACGGTATTGCAATCACTAAAGAAACTCAATAAAAATACATGATGTTCATGGACTACAAATAGAAATTAAATTTGCATTTACCAGAACATTATGAACAATGTGTTATATATGTGAATTGACAATCATTTTGTCAACTCCATAATTTATGAAGGAATGTAAACACGAATGAGATCTTCTAAAAAAAACTATTTCTCAACTAATTCACAATTTTGTTGAATATATCCACAAAGTAAGTTTGTTCCTACTATACAATAAAACAAAGTGGACTGAATATTCTGTATTATCTTAAATAACGTTCAAGCAATGTTAACTTGAAAATTGTATATTATTGATAGATTACCATTTAAATATTGAGAGGAGTTCTTTCAAATTGTCTAAACTATTTCAGATTTATTTCATTGTTATTATTTTTTTCCATTATTTTAATTCAAAGTACTGGACAACAAAAATAAAAATAGTAAATATATGGTTTTCGTAGTCCTATGCATCAGGAAATATTATTTCTATATTCATTGAAGACTGTAGGTGCAAAAGCCAGAACTTTAAACTTGTGATAGTTTTTTTTATTAGGAAATTAACATAATTGTGGTCTGTCATTTTGAGATACATGAACTAACCAGGGACAATCAGCACAGGTTTTGTGAAGATAGGTAATATTTGACCAACTTTATGGAATACATTAAATAAGTAATAGTGAGGACAAATAAAGTAAATGTGGTTTATGTACATTTTCAAATTAAAATTGTGAAAATAATAGCAACAAAATTCAGAGGAATACAGTCACATAAATGGCATTGGTTGGCATCCACAAAAGATGTGGCACAGAATATTCTATCGGGCGAAGGTGTGAACCTGTGGTTTTTAACAAATAAATGGTGTGATCAGGGATTAAGGGAAAACAATTAAAAATTGCAAAGACATGATAAACCGTGTGAAAGATTGCAGGATGACAGACAATGTGAAGAAATGTTGATGGGTGAGAAAATAGGTGAATTAAATGTAGAAAATGCAAAGTAATAAATTGAAGAAGATTAAGGAAGAGAAATAAACCTTAAAAGGTAAGATTTTACAAGAAATGTGCGAGTGGAACTTGGTAATTGCAAAAATCATGAAAGGTTTCAGTACAAATAGGTAAGGCCATTCAAAAGGCAAATGCAATTGTTTATTTTGCATGTAGAGGCATAGAATAGAAAAGAAGAGGCAATGTTGGATATATCCCATACTTTAGAAGTGCAGTTCATCCTGGAACTGATTTCAGGTAGGTGGACACAGGTACCACATAAATTCCAGTTGTGGGATATTTTAGCTCCGGGATATTTTACCTCCTGGGCCTTTTCCAGAGGGGTCAAGTCAATTTCAACTTGTAAATGAGGGCAAGCAGTCTCTAACTAACATATGGGAAAAATATGTTCTGCTAGGAAGAAGGACTGGACAGGCTAGATGCAGGAGAAATGTTCCCAATGTTGGGCGAGTCCAGAACCAGGGGCAACAGCCTTAGAATAAAGGGGAGGCCATTTAGGACTGAGGTGAGAAAAAACTTTTTCACCCAGAGAGTTGTGAATTTGTGGAATTCCCTGTCACATAGGGCAGTGGAAGCCAAATCACTGGATGGATTTAAGAGAGAGTTAGATGGAGCTCTAGGGGCTGGTGGAATCAAGGGGTATGGGGAGAAGGCAGGCAGGGGTTATTGATAGGGGATGATCAGCCATGATCACAATGAATGACCTCTTCCTGCACCTATTCTCTATATTTCTAATTACTGGCACACAAGTAAGTTCTGAGGAAGGCATGTATTTGCCAGGGTCCTGCAGAAATGGAGTGGTCAATAATCCTTGGGAAATCTTTTGGACACTTTCATCAGGGAGTACACAGGAGAGCTCCCCTTTGAATGCTCTCATTGCCTTCAGACTGGTGCATTTTTATGTCAGAGTATCCCAACAAACTTTTATCCAGGATGTTCTTGCCTGTCGGGACACAAGGAACTGCAAATGCTGGAATCTTGTGTAGAAAAAGTGCTGGAGAAACTCAACAGGTCAGGCAGCAATTCTGGAGGACATGAAAAGGCAACTGTTTCAGGATCCTGCATGGCTGCCAGGAGAACAGGCGTTAATGGTCAAGTTATGAATTCTACATTTATAAGAACTTTCAGACTTGAAAAATGGCTCCTAAAAACATGGCGACTCTTGTATACTGTCTCAGTGTACTATTCATATACACTTCTACTTAACTAAGATTGTGCTTATGTATAGTAATACTTTTATTGACTATATGCAAAATAGAAATTTCACTGTACCTCAGTACATGTGACAATAAACTACCATTGAGCCATTCTTCAGACTGGCTTGGCCATGCTATCAGTCAACAGAATTTAATTCAGAAATCAGAAATGGGATGCTGCAGTTTCACTGGTCCACCACTCTCCAACCTGAACATGGAACTGTAATCCCTCCCTTCAATGCACAACAGTTGACATATTGTAGTGAGCTATTGAAACCAGAAGATTAAAAAGGCGACAGTAAGTATAGGTGCACCAGGATTTAAGAGAAAGAAGAACTGTTGTTGGCTAGGATTGAGATGGTTACAGTATAACCAGATTGGGAATCAAGATGATGGATTATTTTAAAGTAAATAACATGTATAATCGGTGACATTAAGGAAACAAAAAACAAGTTAATTATAGAGATTCAAAAGTTAGGAAAATTGATAATATGAAAGATTTTGGCCACAATCTGCTGCTAAGGAAGAGTGCATTAAATAATTTAAAGAATTATTTAAATAATTTATTTAATGAATCAATGTAGGTTTAAAAAAAGCAATAGCATTGAATGTTGGGAGAATAGAATTGGGCTTGTGATCTCATAAAATGAAATATCATATCTATTTTTTCCCCTATATGTAACAATCTATGATGACAAAAGTAGACCACTTATGAGTAATTGGGTAATGAAATGAATAAAGAGAAATAATTTACATTTTTTCCTTCAATTTTTTGCCCCATGTAGTTCACATTTTCTCTACAATTTTGGAAGTCTAACAAAAACAAAACAGAATGCTGACCATAATTCTGACTTTATCATCATTTCCTTTCTATTTTATATTCGTTTGTTTGCTGAGTACATTTGCACTGGGTATAAATTAATCCTTCACTGTTGATATCATATCACTTGGCTCCAGTTCAAAAATACACTTTCATTGCATTCTTTACATTGGCATATCTCGTTGGCTACAAATATTTTCAAATATCTATTCACTAACAATGACAATGACTGTAGATGTCCAATAAAGTTGTTTATTAGACAGAAACCATGTGTAGAAGTGGAGTGATTTTTTTCACCTGAGGTGCTCATCAACCTACTGTTTGTTTCCCAATCCCCATTGTGAGACATGAACATTCCAACAAGTGAAAATATGGAACACTGAATAAAATGAGAACCATCTAGAGAAATGTTAATAAACCTATGGTAGTACCAAGTTAACAAACATATAAAATGTAAGAGTTATTTAATTTTACTTTCTAAAATGTCATTCTGCGACAGTGATGGGAAAGTAATCTATAATAACCAGGGAACTGATTGAAAGTTTTGTGTAGGAAGGAACTGCAGATGCTGTTTTAAACCGAAGATAGACAAAATAGCTAGAATATCTCAGCGGGTCAGGCAGCATATCTGGAAAAGAGGAATATTTTACGTTTCGGGTGGAGACCCTGTGGAGTGGGTTGATTGGCTGTTGGTTCATGAAACATAGAGGTTGCATGCACATTGGCATCAGAACGGCAAGAACCGAGAGGCCAAATGCAGTTGGCCTCTATATCAGATATCCTGATATAGTTTGCAAGATTAAGGCTGCCCTGTATTGGGCTGAATCAACAGCAAAAGGGGTGAAGAAGACACGGCTGTGAGTTGTGATGGAGGGTCCAGGGCTTACCATCCCAGGTTATGTCTGTACAATGTTGACGAACGGTAGCAACTGAAAATATAAATATATAAAAGGAGAGACTTCTGAACAACTGTATTATCATTCATCATGTTTACAAACAATAAAGCCTTCAGGTAAGCCAAAACGCATGATATGCAACTAACATTATAACACTGTAAACTTTTCATAGAAAAATATATCTATTATATATGTATCACACCCAACCTTCTGAAAACAAAGCAAACTCTAATGCACAGTATAAATTCACATTATGTAACACTTGGAGGGGGTTCAGAGATTGTTGATATTTTTTCAAAGCAAGTGAAGCTGTTTTATCAGTAGATTTTCACTTTTCTGTACATTCAAGATTCAACATAATATGTGATAATAACCTATTCTGTTTAAATAATGTTCTGCCGGGAGATTATGACAGAAAATGTACTTTGTTCACTCAGTTAGAAACATCACACGACTGTTAATAGAAGTGTGACTCCCCAGTTACTGTAACCTAAATGCTTTCAAAGCGCAGTCACGAGACAATGAAGGAAAGGCCTTCAACTTATTAGTAATATTCTTCTAAACACCAAGTGCGTAGCAAAATACAAAATAAATTCTTGATAATTTAATGTACAAAAAATGCTTTACTGGCCCGTCAGCTAACAATTCAAAAGATAAAAAAAATCTGTAAGGCAAACATATTTATTTGAAGTTGGCATAATCGGAGTGAATGTCGAGGAAATCTTGCACCACCTTGTAGCAGAAATCATACTGCTCCTAAAATGAAAGAGTAACACAACTTATTAAAGAATTACACTGTAGATATGCCCTATTTCATACTTTTAAATAAATTCAAGTTGGCAAGACGGCGGCAGTGGAGGGAAGAAAGGAACAGTGCTGCTGAGTGGCCTGGGGCTTGCCTCCCATTCCGAGGTCGGCTATGAAAGGCATTCCGAGGTACGACGATGGACCAGTGGCCCTATGAGGCAAAGGGGGGTGCGGTCGTGGGTAGACACGTCCAGTTGGATGCTTGGTGGAATGGGATTGCTGGAGCCTTGGGTTCGTTTGGATCAGCCGCTGCTCCAAGAGGCCAAGCGGATCGGAAGCAGCCTGAAGTGTCATGGAGCAGCGGCGGAGGACATCGACAACATCACCTGGCCATTGCTAATCCCTGCAACTCCATTCCAGTGCCACCACCAAAATAATGGGCTTTTATGGCTAAGAAGATTACATTTTTAACAATTTTGAACAAGATGGCGCCAGAAATGTGGCAGCTCTTGTGTAGTGCCTCAGTATAATTTACTATTCTTATACTCTTGTACTTAAATGTGATTGTTTCTATGTATAGCAAGATTTTTACTGAACTGTATGTGAAAAAGGAATTTCATTGTACTGAGGTACGTATGAAATAAATCACTGTTGAACCATTAAACAGGTCCCTATACCTCTTCCCTCATCTCCATCCAGGGAAACAAGCGATATTTCACCCATGGGAGACAGAGGTTCACATGAACCTCCTCTAACCTCATCTACTGCATCCAGTGTTTCCGATATGCCCTCTTGTACATTTCGCCGAACACTTGTGCTCAGTCCACCAAGATCTAGTGGATCTCCCGGTTGCTAACCATTTCGACTTCCCTTCCAATTTCCACAATGACTTTTCTGTCCTAGGCCTCCTCCATTGCCAGAGTGAGGTCATGCACAAGCTGGAGTAACAGCGCATCATATTCTGTTTGGGTACCTCCCCCCTCTCCCATACAATCCCTCACCTTTTCCCCTACAGCCACCTTTTCTTGCCCTTCCCTATGCCCCACCTGGATGCCAGCCTGTTTCACCCGCCTCCCCCTCCTGCCACTTTCCTCCTACTGGCTTTACAATCCACAACTCTTCAACTGTGTTTCACATCTTCTGCTCTTATCCTTGGCCTGTTCCCACCATCTGCCTATGAACCCCCCCCCCCCCCAACCTATGTTTACCTATTACCTGCCTCGCTTTGTCCTGCCTTTCCCCTTTTCCAGCTTTCTTCTCTCCTTCCCCACCCCACAAATCAGTCTGAAAAAGGGCTTTGACCCGAAACATCACCTTACCGTTCTCCAGAGATGCTGCCTGACCTGCTGACTTTAGTTTAGTTTATTACTGTCATGTGTAACAAGGTACAGTGAAAAGCTTTTTTTATTACTCCAGCACTTTATGTCCTTTGGTGGATTTACCAGCATTGACAGTTCTTTGTTTCTCCATCCGATATATGTACTGTTTCCAATTTAATTTTTGCATTAGGAAATCCGGAACAAAACAAATAACATACCAATGTCTGCACCATATGTGGTCGTTGCATTCGTAAACTCTTAACAGTCTGGAAAACATCTAGAAGGCCTTCAGCTTTCACTCGCTCCAGAATGTTACTCAGTGCAATGAATGTACCTGTTCTGCCAGCACCAGCGCTGCAAAATAAATGGATGCAAGTCTTACTTCAATTGCACTGTCACATGGATTGGATTAATTTTCCTTCAGTCAATTGAATATAATGAACATCTTAGTTTACAGCATTACAATATTAAGAGCAGCTTTGACCAAACATTGCATCTCATTGACAGCAATTGCAAAACACCACGTTTGTTTAGAAAAAGTAATTTACATCTTTTTATTCTCTTACAGTTCTTCGGATCTTAGTGAGGAGGGGATATACTCAGCAACATCCCATGAGATCCCAATGTTCTTCCTGTCTAATGCCACCATATTCCTACCCCAACACAAGGCATTTTGCCTCAACGATTAGCAGAAGCCAACTTGTTTTCATCGAGCATTATGGAGTAAGTGGAGGAAAAGCATCAGAGTATGTTAAATGTCCAAGGTCAGTTCTGTTGTGCAGAATGTCTTGGACCTCGCTCACGATAGAATGTTGAAGTGCCAGACCCTCAATAAAAATCATTTGATGCCCCTTTGGACCTCACATGTTTAAAACATCTTTCCAGGCACTGAAGACTTTTATGAGAGCATTGAACTATGAGTTTCTCATATTACACAATTTGGACTTTATCCATATGATATAAAAAAAACATTGCATTGATTTTATATATTTTGGCAAATGCAGTAAAAAATGAAAAAACTGCTGAAAATGTTGTGTTTGTGAAAAGATGATAGGACAAAAAATAGTTGGTAGAAATGCAAGCTCACTTCACAGCCACACTTCACAGTTGATCAAAGACATTTAGAGGACGTTACATCCTTTTAAAGTAAACATGTGAGGAAGTATTTCCAATCTACACTAGAACATTATATGTCACTCAATTCGTAACACCTCTATCTACTGCTGCTGACCCAAGGATTTAATGGTTTAAAAACATGCTTTTTATGATATTGGAGTTCACATTTGGCTTGTGCTAATTGATTTTCAATCCTAGCATTTAATACATTTCTGTAATGTGGGAACAAAGCAACAGTAAATTAAAAGTGACATCCTATGTAGGGTTAATTGAAGGACAGACTGGCACAACTTCTGAAATCACCCAATGCATAACATGGTGAATTGTTGATTTTTGAGTTAGTTCTGTCACAAGTAGACTTACCTATGATGCAGGTTTCATACTGGCAATGATGGAGCCAATGAGGATCACAATATTTTGGAAACTTTTGTTATCAAGGTTTATCCAAAACATTGTTTACATTTCCAATGGTGATTTTGCCATTATTATGAATTGAATGAGTACAACAGTAACCCCTACCCCTCCATGTGTTCATTTTCATTTGGATGTCTGAATTTTAGACCCAAATAGTTCTCAACGCCTACATGAAACATTATAGACAGGTACAACAACTAACACATTTCATCTGTCCTCCCATTCTATGTAATGCCTAGACTTATGCTAGCTATAGATTTGAATATACCTATAAATTAGAGTCTACTGCACAGTTATATGGAAGATGAAGTGTTTTCAGCAATTTCATATCTCCAGCTTCTGCAGTTTTTTATTTTGTTTTCAATTATACTTGACTTGCAAGTCCTAATTCCAAACCTCGAAGTTCTTTTTAGAGGGGGAGGAATTTCTGGCTTGCTGACAAAGAATCCCTCCATCCAGTCAGATATAGTAGGATCTGACCTTCAGTAGGATATGAGGCTCATAAGATCCTATCTGTTCATAAAAAGCTCATTTGATTTCCCAGTTAGTGCTGGTGATATGCCAATGCTAAATGACCAGCAGCACACACTTGTAATTTTGTGCCTACACTGCTTCGTCAAGTCAAGTTGTGTTTTTGTCACATGTACAAGTACGGTGAGGTACAGGTATAATGTAAATCTTGCTTGCAGCAGCATCACAAGCACATGGACTCAGACAACAGATCTGACAACAGACAACATAAATCACACATGAATTCTACAAGACAGTGAAAAGAAAAGTCTGCACAAAAAAAAAGACATTAATGCAAAAATACACAATTAGAAAATACACAATTAGTGATAGTGCAAGAGGTGATCCATTGCCAAGATAGGATTAGGGTCATGTAGGTTGCTTCAATAACCTATTAGCAGTAGGAAAGTAGCTGTTCCTGAACCTGGCGGTGTGGGACTTTGCGCTTCTTTGGATAGTTTGTGGTCATAATTTATCAGTGGCTGTGTATTGGATCATGCAATACCTGCAATGCACTATGATCGGATGATTGCCAGACTTTTGTTGCTGCTTCTGGACTGCTGCGATTAGGTCTATCATCCCTTTACCCTCCAGTGGGATGCCGATCTCAGGCCAGTCGTGAAAATGAAACTGTCGTACTGTCCTCTCCTTGTTTTCCTGAATTTCAATACAAATTCATTTAAAATAAATTTACAGAACATGAACTGGCTTTGGCTATTCTTCTCATACACACTTCATTATCATAAAAACAATTAAATAAACATACTTTTTGCTTTATGCTACATATAAAATGTATATATTTAAATTATAGCCTGTTTTGGCAGCAACCAAAAATATGCTATTTTGTGTTGCCTTAAAACAGACAATTGGGAAGGAATTACTTGGTGTTCAGTCCATTGAAATGTTTCTCTTCATCATTTAGGACCCAATTGCACTCATACTAGACCCGCAGTAGCACTAATCCCTTGTGGCCACTCGTTGCCCAATAACATGCCAGCATCAATGCAATGCATCATGAATGCTCCGTGAACGGTGACTTGGCATCAGGTGGTGGAAGGTAAAGGCCTGGGGCCATACCTGAGTTGTCAAGGCTGCTAATAATCAGGGTGCTTCCATATGCTACGGTATTGCCCGAATCACCACTACTTCATTGTGGACATTGGACATTGTGAATGGAATTGTTCTACAATGCTGAGAACTATATTCTGCCCTCAGTAACTTCCGCTTTGTTCTACCTATTCTATTTGAATTTGACTTGATTGCACTCATGTATAGTATTAGCTGATCCAAACGGACAGCATGCAAAATTAAGCTTTTCACTGTACCTCAGTACACGTGACTAATAAACCTAAATGGAAACCTAAACATACACAGTAGAAATAAATTATTAATTGAAAAATTAAAAATATTAACTCTTTTGAAAATGCATCTTGCGGAGATAAATTAATTACAACATTTGATAAGATAAAATGAAAGAAATGTTAGCCTCGTCTTTTTATTGAAGTTCAGTGACCCAAGCAAATCAATAGTGCCATGCTGGAGTCGTTGCTGTGACTGATGTAAATCTGCGGAGCTAGGTATGAGATACATCTAACTCCGCAGCTCAACAACACTCCTGTACATGGAGCTGAGCGTGAGATGCAGCAAGAGGTCAGGCATGCTCACCTCTGACATCCAATCCACTCTACTTCTATGGTACGATGTGCAGCCACTAACGTCTGGATGAGTGCATTGACATCAACTGAACCGGTGGTTGTCTGCACACGCACTAACCAGGTATTAATACAGAACCACCTTTACCAAAAATTATGGGGGAATATGTCGGCAGTTTCAATAGCTGTCCACCATTTATAACATATTCTGCTATAGATACTCTTATGGTTAGGATAAGATCTGAAGTGATACCTACAACAGTGTTTGTGACTGTGAGATCTCTGAGACTGAAAGCATCAGCAATGTTGTCATTCTTCATCTCTACAGTGTACGTCCCATACTTCGTGGAGCCCTCAGAGGGCCAATACTGGGAGCACTTTTCCTGCAGAAAGAACGTATGACTTCCAGTTACATTTTAAACTATATCTGGGCACTTCATTAGAAAGTTTACTCTTTACCTTGTTGGGAAATGTGGATGGCAGGAATGTGTTATATGATATCAATACAAGCACAACAGTCATTCTGGTCAATAGACCTTTACAACTACCTCATCATTGTACCTCTGCACTGGACTCTAATGAATATCTGCCAAAGAAGGGTTCTGACCTGAAATATCACCTATTCCTTTTCTCCAGAGATGCTGCCTGACCTGCTGAGTTACTCCAGCATTTTGTGTCTATCAACCCTCTGCTGTTTGTCTCAGCAATCCCTCGGTGTGCTTCAACCGTGGGACAGGGCTGTTCCATTTTAATATTGGGTTGGGGAACTTGGGGAATTTTTAACATACGCTGAATTATTTTGGTTTCAGACACAGAATAGATTGATGGTTATTTTTATCCGTGAATATGAAACCAGAAAATTGACACTCCAAATTTGGTATTTGCAATGTTTCTACCAGTTAAGATAATTTTGCAGCTTCACCTACATTTCCAATCTCCAGATAATTGAATTATGTGTTATTAGCTAAAATTAACAGTTGAAACATTTAATAAGCTAATTTAAGCTAATTCTGTGTATTCATTTTAATTTATCTTCCAATCACTAAAGGATTTATGCAATATCAAGACATACACGTTTTCTGACGTACTGAATGAGTAGGCAGGGGCATCAGGATACAACTGTGACTTTGTCGACTTTACATCAAAAATACTTTGCTCCATATATGTCAGAGACGTCAATCATAATTCTGTATCATTATACCTGTTCTCTTTCTCTGAGTTCGGTTAGCATTACAATTGTGTGCGACTTGCAGTCCCAAACCATTCTCCAAAAGTCTTCTAGTGTGTGAACAATAGGTCCTTGAGTTGCAACAAAATAATCCTTCAGTCGATAGCCCTGTCATAAAGAAATGCAGAGGGGTTAGAGATACAGCACGGAAACAGGCCCTTCGGCCTACCGAGTGCTCACCAACCTGCGATCCCTGCACATTAACACTACTCTACACACACTAGGGACAAATTTAGGGACATATACACCAAGCCAATTAGCCTACTAACCTGTACATCTTTGGAGTGTGGGAAACCGAAGATCTCGGAGAAAACCCACACAGATCACGGGAAGAACGTACAAACTACGCTCAGACAGCACCCGTGGTCAGGATCGAACCTGGGTTTCTGGCGCTGTAATGCAGTAGCTCCACCGATACGCCACCGTGCCGCCCCACTGGGCAATCAATGGTAATCATACAAACTGTGTAAGTACTAATCACTCATTTCAGAAAGAAATTAAAAAATCAATGGCGAGCAATAATTTTTATTTCATTTCTATTAGCAAAATCTTGCACATTATTGAAATCAGATTGGGAATGTACCTGATGCATCACCAGTGATATTTTAATTTTCTCACTGAACATAATCACCGATGTCACACATTTTAACTGAAAGTAAAGACAAAAAACCAGACCCAACTATAAAATAATAAGAGTAAACCATACCACCCCCACCCCCCATTTACACTGGCTGGAACTCCTCTTTAAAACACTGATATGCTACAATCATAGGCTGTGAGATATACACAAACAAGGAACTGTAGATGCTGGTTAACACAGTTAGTTTTGAAAGCCCAGCTCAGTAAAGATAAGCCATTTGCGGCAAAATTTCATATTGCTGCAATTGCAATATTTTATGTTTAATCACCCTTTTAAAATTTAGTATTTTAAATCCAGAATTCACAGCTGGATGGGTAGAAAAACTATAAAGGTGTCAAAGTGGCACAGCTGGTGAAGCTGCTGTCTCACAGGGCCATAGACCTGAGTTCATTCCTGACCTTGTGTGCTGTCGGTGCAGAGTTTGCATGTTTTCCCTGCGACCACATGGATTTCCTCCAGTTGTTCCGGCTTCCTCCCACATCCCAAAGAGGTTTCCTTTTGTAACTTTGTCGGCACCAGAAATGTGGTGACTCTTGTACACTGCTTAGATGGGGTCTGCTGTATGATTTTACTCAGTTGTACACAAAACAAAGCATTTCACTGTATCTAGGTATATGTGGCACTAAATTATCATTGAATCATTGAATCCGATGTGTAGGTTTGTTGGTTAATTGGTCTCTGGGAATTGCCCCTAGTGTGTAGGGAGTGGAATAACATAAAACTGGTGTGAATGGTTTATCGGTGTGGACACTGTGGGCCGAAGGGTCTGTTACTATGCTCAATATATCATTCATATGCACAAGTTTACCATTTTTGCTTGCAGCTTTTCAAATCCTCAATTACAACCACAAACATTACATACTGTGAAACTGCATAGCAACACACATTCTGAAGAGTACTTACATCTATGTATGAAGCATTGATGTAATCTGAGAATTCCTGTCCCCTTTTCCTGGGCAAAACAACTCTGTTAAAATCATCTTGAAAAGAAAATGCAAATCAAATTATCATGAGATTGGCAGACAGACAGACAGACATGTGAAGACGATATTACATTCGATCAGGTAATAAATATAATAAAAATAATTCCATCTCTTCATTCGACTCTGTGGGGGATTGTAAGAATTCCTACTTGTGGAATAACACTTGTTTTTATGGGTGAAGGGGAGAAAAAAATAATTTTATGCACTAATAAAAACATGCAAAAATAAAGAGTATGCTGCTGTCCAATAAAAAGGATGCACCATGAAGTACAATTAAATACAAGATTTATAAAGGTAGTTATGAACTTTAGATATCATAAGGCTGGAAGCAGGTTCTGTCTTTCTATGATTTAAGTTGCACTGATGAGGCAGCCTTCATTAATTCAACAGGGATACACACTTAACTGTTCTAATATGCATAAGAAATCTGAACCAAGACATTGACAATGCAGGCAAAGGGATAAGTACCACCGATTGTTCAATATTAATATGAACGTTATCAATTGGAAACTAGTTCCTATTCAAGTATATAAATAATGTAGTATTCCACAGTGTATTCACCTACTTAAAAATAAAATCGGCAGCAATGAGTTTTCTTACAATTTTAAGCCATATTCTTAAGGGGCAAGAATACTCAGATGATAATTTAATGCATGGACTAACAGCATTATCCCCTCCTCCACACTCTCACATGCTCCCAATCAACCTCTTTGAATCCTGCTTCAGAATCTAATGGCCTGGAAACAGAGTTATCAGCTTTTCAAGCACTTAGACATTTAATTCATATTGGAAGAAGTTTTCAGACTGAATATAATCTATTTAAAAAAAAACTAAGTTCTAGACGAACTCAGCAGGTCAGGCAGCATCTGCGGAGGGAAAAGGATAGATGATGTTTCGAGTTGGGTTGAAGATCTGAGGAAGGGTCCTGAGCTGAAGCATCTTCTGTCCATTTCTCTTCATGAATGCTCACTGACCAGCTGAGTTTTTTTTCCAACAGCTGCAATCTCTTGTGTCTTTATAATTTATTATAAAATGCCGCAAGAATAAATCAATGGGATCCAATACAGTTCAGGAGCTGAAAATGACAGTCAGTAAATCCTATATAAAACAAGCTCCTTGGAATACCATTGTATCAGGCCCCTTCTCAAATGAAACAATCCCTTCTCGACTCCTAATGACACTTTCCCCAATGCTGACTCCCGATGATGCCATCTGTAGCCCAGTGCCTCGACTCTTGAGGTCTTCCCCAAACCCTGGCCCTGACTCACAGTTTGTCCTTCTGACCTCTAATAAACCATCCCTTCCCCCCTTTCCATCAAGGCTCACAATCACCACAATCCCCATGATCCAGCTACCTTCCAGTCCAACATCTGACACCACACTCCCAGGCCCAGCCACCCTGATGCCAAAGCACCAAAAGCCTCAACATCACTTTCAACAGCACATTTTCAATTTTGCACATTCACAGCTAAGTGCTGAAGCTTTCAGCTATAGCTAAGATTATAACGGTGAGTCCATATCTCCATCGTGTTACTCTATCTGCATGCTGTTAAAACAGCATGGTCCAATCTCGGTATATTTACCTAAACACATTGTTTGAATTTTTATTTAGTTCTTTTGTTATTCTCCTCTCCTCTTGCCAACGCTCTCTTGCAGACAAGAGAATGGCTCTAAACCTGTGACAAAGCTACTTTCCAGCTCTCACTTGGATGAGTGATGCAAAGCTCCTTTGGTATTAATCATAGACACTTTTCCGTGGAATGCACCTTGTTATATACGTATGCTTGCTGCCTCCCTCTCACAGTGTGGTCTCAGCCAAGAGCTGATCTAAGAAATAGTGAAGGGGAACTGATGAGATTTCTTTGAAGGAACATGTCCCTTGGTGAGTAATGGAAATTATTTCAATATGTCTGGAGGTTGAACAAAAGTAAATAAATGATTCATTAATTTTAATCTAAATCACTCACAGGGAATGATCTGAAGGACTCTGGCTTTTTTCATGTTCACTGGCCTATTCCCTGTTCGCATATTGTCCTTCCTTATTCGGACTGTAGTCAATTTCTGCAGTAACGATATAGAATGGACATAGTCAAGTCAAAATATCAATCAAAAGATATACATTTTTAACACAAGAATAATAGATGTTGAAAATTATAATGAAAACCAAGCAAAATACAAGGAGCATATTTGGTGTTCAAAAAACGTAATAACCAAAACAAATTTATTTGGGCACCTTCTGGCACTAAAGAAGCTCTGTGGTACTCAAGATTGAGATTTGAGTTGAAATATAATTTTCACCTACATTTAATGCAAGAGCCATCTCGATAGGGATGTTTATGCTGGGGTTGGGACTGACTGCCTTGAGAGTTGTTAGGAAGGTGTTAAACTGCCACCCAACACTGCAATGCTGCTCTACTTGACTGAATATATTTTAAGAACTCAAAGCAAGTCCAGTATGAATTCAGTGGGTGAGGCAAGTTCTGTGGATGAAATGGGCAGATGACCTCTTGGGTCAGGACCCTTCTTCTGATTGATGAAGTGGGGGATGAAAGCAGATAGAGGTAGGTGTGAGGCAAAGCTTAGTAAGAGGTAAGTGGATATAGATGGTGGGGGGGGGGGGGGGGGTGTAAGTGGCAGATGAGTGGAGATAGGACAAAGGCTTGAGATGTAAAGGAGACAAACGGGTGTCAGATAAGGAAGGAAGAGGAAAAGTGAAAGGTGAAGCCAGACGGAGGCGTGGGGACAGGGAGGCGGGGACAGGGAGGCGGGGACAGGGAGGCGGGGACAGGGAGGCGGGGACAGGGAGGCGGGGACTGGGAGGCGCGGACAGGGAGGCGGGGACAGGGAGGTGTGGGGACTGGGAGGTGGGGACAGGGAGGTGGGGACAGGGAGGTGGGGACTGGGAGGTGGGGACTGGGAGGCATGGGGACAGGGATGTGGGGACAGGGAGGTGGGGACAGGGAGGTGGGGACAGGGAGGAGGGGACTGGGAGGTGGGGACAGGGAGGCGGGGACAGGGAGGTGTGGACAGGGAGGTGGGGACAGGGAGGTGGGGACTGGGAGGTGGGGACAGGGAGGTGGGGACAGGGAGGTGGGGACAGGGAGGTGTGGACAGGGAGGTGGGGACAGGGAGGTGGGGACTGGGAGGTGGGGACAGGGAGGCGGGGACAGGGAGGCGGGGACAGGGAGGCGGGGACAGAGAGGCGGGGACAGGGAGGCGGGGACAGGGAGGCGGGGACAGGGAGGCGGGGACAGAGAGGCGGGGACAGGGAGGCGGGGACAGGGAGGCGGGGACAGGGAGGCGGGGACTGGGAGGTGAAGCCAGACAGAGGCATGGGGACAGGGAGGTGGGGACTGAGGGGAAATAAAAGGGAAATGGGGACTGGGACAAGGTAAGGGTAGGAGATGATTGGAAGGAGGAAGGGAAAGCAATTTGGTGACAGGGTGATGGGAGAAAGGTGCGCACAATAGCTGGGAGGGGGGAAGATGGTAGCTGGGAATTGAGGGTCAGGGGGTTGACTTGAAATTGAAGAGTTCAATGTTCATGATGTTGGGTTGTAGGCTTACATGAGGTGCTCATTCTGTCAGCAGGAATAGGATGAGAATTGAGGTCAGGCAGAGCTGCACTAGTTGTTCTAGGAGGGAAGGGCGGAATACAAGGTCACTCCAGCTGCTCTGCCACTTTACTACTCCCCTTGGTCTATTCCACAAGGACATTCAGTGTTAGCAAAGCAGAACTCTCTTTCCCTCAATTCATGTTGCTCTATATTGAACATAGAACAGTACATCATGGGAACAGCCCCTCAGGCCCACAATCCGTGCTGAAACTGATGCCAAGCTAAAGTAATCTCCTCCACCTGCACTTGATCCATATGCCTCCATTCTCTGCATTGCTCAGGCAAAACAATCCATACCTCATGAGGCAGTGGATTTGTGAGGGCAGCCCTTATCTCTTGGTGACAATTGTTTTGATTAAGTAATGTGGTGCAAAACTCATCCGTTCACACTAGTTTTATGTTATCCCACTTTTACATTCAGTCCTTACACACTACGGGCAATTTACGTCAGCTAATTAACCAAAAAACCTGGATGTGGGAGGAAAAAGGAGCACCCAGAGGACACACACCGGGTGACAGGGAGAACGTGCAAACTCCACACAGACCGCAAAGGTCAGGATCGAACCTGGCGCCGTGAGGCAGCAGTTCAACCAGCTGCACCGCTGTGCCTCCCGGATTTAAGATTTTAACAAAATAAGCTGAACCCTGAGTGTTACTTCGTTGTTCACTTATTCACTTCAATGAAAATCCTTTAAAAATCTGCAAGTTTCAGGCAAATCTGCATACATAACATTGTACTGTAACATATTAACCAATGACAGATTTATTGTGGCATAGATTTTGGTGGATGTGTCAACAAAAGTACAGATTTTTGTACACCTACACCAGCACGGAAGTCCTGAACCCACCGGTCAAGTTCTGCTGGACTCTATGTGGCAGTGCAGGAGAGTGCTAGGAGTTTCATGCACCCATTGAGAAATCCTGGAGCAGATTCAAGTGCTGCAGGGTCCATGAGCCCAGTGAATTGAACAGGTTTAAGATGAGAATAAGATCATTCTTGTTTAATCATTTATGCTTAATTTAATAATGCTTATACAATTTACAATTGTAGCATATCTTCACAATCATTTAAAATATTTTTTTAATGTGCTTCTCTGAATGTCAGAGACATTTAAGACATCTTGGTCCAGAACCAGGGCCACAGTTTAAGAATAAGGAGTAAGCCATTTAGAACGGAGATGAGGAAACACTTTTTCTCACAGAGAGTGGTGAGTCTGTGGAATTCTCTGCCTCAGGCTCAGTGGAATTCTCTGCCTCAGTGGAGGCAGGCTCTCTGGATGCTTTCATGAGAGAGTTAGATAGGGCCCTTAAAACTAGGGGAGTCAGGGGATATGGGGAGAAGGCAAGAACAGGGTACTGATTGGGGATGATCAGCCATGATCACATTGAATGGCGGTGCTGGCTCGAAGGGCTGAATGGCCTACTCCTGCACCTATTGTCTATTGTCTATTAGTCGCAGGAGGTAGACTGTTAAGGAATGCAAGAGGACTTTCAAAATCACCTTTATCTCAGCCTGCTGTTACTCAGGGTGTTTACTCCTTGGCTTGGGACTGAATGTGATAGGACTTCTAGACATGGTTGAGGGAATGGAAAACAGAGGCAGTGGCAGCAGACTCAGGAATATCATTCCAAAGAGTAATTTTTGTAGCAATACTGAATGCCCATCTTTTATTTTGTGTCCTACATAATGACTCACGCTAAATTCTTCTTCTAAGCCAGTGATGTCGAACTTCCCTGCTTTATTTCGGAGTTTCTGTATGTGCTTCTCTAAAGAGCTCACATCCAGCTCTGTGTCACCGTACAAGTAATGTTCAAGCAGCGCTTGATAAATGAAGGAATACTGCATCTTTAAGGAACAATAAAGTGGAAAAAAACGTTAATAAAATCATCCTAGACATGTAGCACAGTGTTATGATATATTATATTGTAGTAAAGTCTATTAGTTCCCGAGACAGCAACAGAGCTGTGTTCAGGCACCATCAATTCGAGCATATTAAATACACTGGGCAATCAGCAGCTCATAGTATCTTATAGAACTCGAAGACTAGTCATGAGGTCCCCTTCACAGCACCATCAGCGTCATCATCAAGCAGCAAAAGTTAATACAAAAATAAAGCTTACATCAGTTTGAACTAGCTGTGGCCGTTGATTGCGAATTCGTGACACAAAACCAAAGACGTCCACCTTCTGCTCTGCCTCCATCATATCAATCATAGCATCGATAACAATGAAGGTTCCAGTCCTGCCAACCCCTGCACTGCAATTGCAAAATATGTAAGTGTTAGGTTTCAAATATCTTCCAACTCTCAGGAAGTGGACATGGATTATAAGAAGCAATGAAATTCATTTTAAGTCCATTCCTTCTCCTTGAAAGTAGCAAAAGAAGTAAATGTTAAGTCTCAAATATCTTCCAACTCTCAGGAAGTGGCTGTAAATTATAAGTAACAATAACATTCACTTTAAGTCCATTCCTTCCACTTAAAAGTAGGAGATCTTCTCCTTGAAACCCTTTGTAGAGTTCCAATCACATGTGTGCAGAAATGTATTGCAAGCTTCTAGAATTATTCCTGGTTATAGAATCATCCATGTTAAGTTAATTTATATATAGTTATCCAAGTCCTGATATAGAACATATAAACATATTTATAAATATAGACATATTTAAGATATTTAAGATAGACTCAAAATGCTGGAGTAACTCAGCGGGACAGGTAGCATCTCTGGAGAGAAGAAATGGGTGATTTCGGGTCGAGACCCTTCTTCAGACATATTTATATGCCACCAGACCTCAAGATAACATTATTTGCCAGAAATTACTAATGCACTGAATTCAGATAAAGGATGGTGCATATCCCAAGATAATGTAGTGTTAAAAGTTATATGTATATACAGACAGAAATATAGATTTAGCACTAAATTCATACATAAATGTATATTGGGTATGACAAACAAAATCAGAAATATATATTTATTTTTATAATTTGATCATTTAACTGTCGTTGTCGTTGCCAAGTACAACCAATGGACATTACCAATCCCTGGTGTTTGAATAGGTGAGCCTTTGCCGCTACTCCAAGAGTTTAAAAAATGTATTTTGAATGATGCTTCCAGACTAAACCAGTGTCAAACTTTCTCTGTAGCTAGAGTGCTGGATAAATAACTACAAGCAGCCACAAATATTAAATCGAAGACTACCTTTTTGAAAATGGTGGAGGACATCAACAGCATTGCTAGGCCAGGCTGACCTCTGCAACACTGACCCAGTGCTGCCGTCCGGACAGCAAGTCTTTAACACAAGACTCAATACTTTTAAGAGCTTTAAATTTGAAGGGCACCAGAGGGCGCCAGAAACGCGGCAACTCTTTGTTTACTGCCTCGGCCAAGTACATGAAGACAGTACACAAAGAGTCGCTAAAGAGCCGCAATAGTGATTCTTACACTATAATAATCACACATTTGTATTTATTTATTCTTGTCTTTATTGTAGATTGTGCTTATTGTATGATTTTACTGGATTGTATGCAAAACATAGAATTCCACTGTATCTAGGTACATGGGACAATAAAGTACCATTGTACCATTATATTATTAGATCAATCGTGTTATCAAAATTAATAATAATAATAATGTCTTTATTTATATAGCACATTTTTAGTCAACTTGCATTGACCCCAAAGTGCTTCACACAATTACTTCCATACAGACAGGCAAAGGTGGGTGAAGTGTCTTGCCCAAGGACACACACAGGCAAAGGTGGGTGAAGTGTCTTGCCCAAGGACACACACAGGCAAAGGTGGGTGAAGTGTCTTGCCCAAGGACACAACGACAGTATGCACTCCAAGCGGGATTCGAACCAGCTACCTTCCGGTTGCCAGCCGAACACTTAGCCTATTGTGCCATCTGTCGCTCAATTTGGCACATAACCTATGTTTTGTGTTTATTCTATTTAGATATACATTTTTTTCTTAGTCCAGTCATTCTTTCTCATTCCCTTTATCTTGTTTTCTTTTTCCTCGGTTTCTGATGCTGTATTAGTTGCTCTCTTTCACAGTTAATACACCTGAGCTGCACGCCCAGCTCACAATCTTTGACACCTTTCGTAGGTGGGTGCACATGGCAGCACCAATGTCTTTGCATGTTTGCTTTGTTATTACATTCCAGAATAATGCATCTCTGGGTGGCTTTTCTTCCCAGGAGAACGATAATGCATTCAGGTTTGAAAGTTAAACTTATTGCATTGCAATTAAT
Organism: Amblyraja radiata; assembly: GCF_010909765.2. Lineage (NCBI taxonomy): Eukaryota > Metazoa > Chordata > Chondrichthyes > Rajiformes > Rajidae > Amblyraja > Amblyraja radiata. The sequence continues at coordinate 17,864,927 of NC_045970.1, forward strand.
TCATAGATGATTGCTCAGATCAGAGGAAAACATTTTTTTTGACTGATGGGATTGTGGAAGCTGATCTGTAAATTGGAATGTGTAAGAATTTCTTCTCTCCAGAGATGCTGCCTGTCTCGCTGAGTTACTCCAACTTTTTGTGTCTGCCCTGTAAATTAGAATTATATGTATGAGCAGCAGTCAATCATATCGCCCACAGAGTTTCATGTCTGCCACAGCTTGCATGATGCCCAAATTGCCTACTCTGGAGAAAATAACAGAGGAAACTGTATTGGTAGGAAAATCTTTTGCCCATTCACCAAATGTGGGCACCAGCACCTGTTATTCATCCCTAGATAACGTCATGGGTGAGATGTCACTTTATGCTGTTGCCGACTGTAATAGCTATGAGGCAACTAAATATTCATCTGGAACTCACACAGGGAACAAACAAGCAGACCCATGACTTGGGGAATTGGGAGTTTCACCAGTTGCATTTTTTTTTGTGGTAAGTACTTCTCTTAACCTTCTGTGTATTTGCTGTTTTTCCACAGATAGCCCATACTAGTAAACCTCAAGATGATTGACAAAAAAATCCCAAAACAACTTACTGCTTTATTCACATTGAAATTAGGATGGCACATGATAACATCATTTAAAAAGCCAATGAGGATCTTATCACAATCTATTTTAATCATTAATTATGATATTAATGTTCTATTAAGGTGTGAACAAGTCAGGAGACAAAAGCATTTATAAAATTTGCTTTCAGTAGGTAAGTTAATACTGTTAATATCTTTAGATAATGTATCTTTCTTGGCGACATTCTCATAAAATATAATTTCCTTTGGTGCAGGTGCTGTGACCTTTGAGGAGAGATTGTTGTCTTGGAGGCTGGTAATAATAGAACCTGCCTTTCTGGACCATCCTTTGACAATGTGTTCTTTGGAAAAGATTTCAAGGGACAGACACAATTGCTTAAGTTCCCTGCCTGCAACATAAGAGGATTGCATATCTCTGCAGTGAAGTTTATATTCCACCTCTGAAGGCAAGTGAAGGCATAATGAGACCGAGGAATTGTTTCGTGAAACAATTGAAAGGTTTAGAATTGTATTAAAGCTAGCACATCCTTGTGCCACACAAAGGGGAATAAGCTGCTCACATATGATCGTGCGAGTGTATTTACAAATGCTAACAGATCTGCTTCAAGTATTGAATTCTAAAAAAGTAACTTCATCAAACATAAGAACGGTTGACAGAATTAATATATATAGGGTTGAGTAAATCAGAACTGCGCTTCCCATGTTAGGATGAGCAGGTGTCCAGAAACTTGATGGAACTGAAGTCTCGTCAATAAGGTTTAAATGAAGGGATATTCAGCAATGTATTTCCATGAGAATGGGGACAGGGAGCAAGATGCCACTGCTTGGGACACAGAGAGCATACCAACTTTACTCTACCAGTTCTTTCCAATGATTTCAGTGCACATACTGATCGAGCCGTTAAATGGAGGGATGGACAATATTGAGTGTAGATGGTTCCATTTATAGCTAGTCTGCACCTCTAATGCAGGACTACTACAGTGATAAAGGAAGTGAATCTGATCAGTGAAGATTGGCATTGGCTGGACAAGAATGGCCACCAAGTTTTTCACTTGGTGCACTGGATTTTCTGGTAAAAGAAATGCAGAGTTGGGGGCACCTCCTGTATCTGTGGGAGACCTCCTGTATCTATCGGGGAATCGGAAAATCGGAAGCCTTCTGGCTACTTGCCCAAAGACAGTGGGATATAGAGAACTGTGAGATGGGCACCTCCAGAAGTCAAGGATAAAGGAACTGAATACAGTGCTGTCAAAGATTTAATATTCTCCATGGTCAGTGAATACAAATTCAAATGCCAGATCATATCCGCTAGCCTCAGACACTACATGGACCATCACACCCAATCACTGACAAACTACCAAGACTCATTCTTAAAACCAACGTCAAATAGTTTGCACCAATGTAAGACAGCTGCATACTTGGCATTCAATCAGGAAGCAGCCCATTACCCAAATAGTTTGGACAACACTCAATCATTCCATCTTTCTTACTAAGGAAAGGCACAAAATGCTGGAGTAACTCAGTCGATCAGGCAGCATCCCCAGAGAACATGGATAGGTGACGCTTTACGTTGGGACCCTTATTCAGATTGATTGCAGGCAGACCCCTGTGATTAGGCTGAAGAAGGTTTTTGACCCGAAACGTTGCCTATCCATGTTCTGCGGAGATGCTATCTGACCCATTGAGTTACTCCAGCTTTTGTGTGTTCCCTCTATTGTTGACTCTTTTCCTCTTTTCTGTAAGAATACCTCTCTTATTCCCTAACATGTCTTAAAGGTCCTGCTCACTGCCTTATGTAACTTAGTCTGTCCCTTTCTCCATTTTGGATATCCTGCATAGGCCGTGGAGGAAAAGGAAGAAGATTGTGGTGATGAAGCCAAGCGTCACTTGATCAGGTCAGAAGTTGGCAATGCGCATAATTTAGAGAAAAGCAAAGTTGTGGGATGACTCACGGTGATTCGCAAGAAACACGTTTCCTAGAGTCACGGCTCTCATATGAACTCTGAATAACTGTCAGAGATGACCCCTAGTCCACTACACCTTTAATATTAACTAGAAATGAAACATCATCTCAAGGGATTCCAGCAGAGTTGGGTAGCAAACTGAGTTTGTAATATTTAGTGACAAACTCGTACAGAAATAAAATATTATAAAATAGAGTACAATATTAATTGAATGCTGGTAACCAGCATATTCTCTCTAGTCTAAAGCACTAAATAACCACCAGGCATTTCCTGCTTTTGAACAGGCAGGAAATGGTAGGCTGGAGAGAACCCCAGACAATGTGTTCTATATCAAGACACTTCATGACCCGGTGCCAAGTAGCTGCTAAATAGTTACAGACAGTAAATGTTTACAGACAGTAAAATATATTTTGGCAGACTCAACAAAACAGAATATCGCACGTGGCTTTATAAAACCTATTAAAATGTACCACTTTTTAACCATAGAATGATGCAAAATAAAGGCATCAATTACCTGCAGTGAACTACGATAGGTCCTGCATAGGATGGGTTCAGTGCTTTAACCTTCTTCAGAAATTTGAGCATCCCAATGGGTGCAAAGGGAACACCAAAGTCAGGCCAACTGGTGAAGTGAAGCTGTGTCACTAGTCTTGGAGCTTTGTTGCCAACTGTTTGCTGTAATGAATGCAATTGTCATAAAAATTGTAACATTTACGCCATAAAACACAAGAAATGACAATTACCAATATCTATCACTCTCTCTTTATCTAATATCAACGGAACAAGGCAACATACATCTTAAAGCTTTACATTGGGAAAGAGCTTGGTCAAAATCAATCGCTTTTTTGTATCACAAATACATTGTAAAGTATAATCATATATTCTAATGAAGTACAATGGTAGCTAAAATGGGACAGGTTAACTGAATATACTCAATTAAATCTAACCAAGCAACATGCCTCAGATGATGATCCTTTCAGGAAAAGCACCAAACCAAAACTTGTCTCAGAAAATCTTACAATTTTTCAAAGGTTGATCAACATTTAAAAAATGGTTTGATATTTGTTTTCAAAATACAGGGTTAAAGTAGAAACAAAATGGCTCGTAGACATAAAATGGCTCCTTGTGCTCAATGGGGAGGATGTGGTGAAATGAATACGGAGATAAATAATCTTTGAGGTGCAGTGCATCAAATTATCTTCTCAGTGCGCTTGATCTAGAAATTGAAACAACTAATCTGTGATGTTCATGGTTACCGAGCAAATGCTTTTTTTTTTTGCCTTTCCATGCTTTAGTAGCATAAATGAATAAATGGCCTCTTTAGCAGAGTGCCTTCTCTTGCTCACCAATCCCACTCTTTCTTTAGGGAACGGGGGTTCCCCTCTTCGACTATAGATGAGGCTCTCACCAGGGTCTCCTCTATGTCCCGTAGCTCTGCTCTCCCCATCCTCCCACTTGTAACAAGGACAGTCCCCCTTGTCCTCACCTTCCACCCTACCAGCCGTCACATACAACAGATTATCCTCCAACATCTTCGCCACCTCCAACGTGATCCCACCACTGGCCACATCTTCCCATCTCCTCTCCTTTCGGCTTTCCTTCTGTAACTCCCTGGCCATTGCCTCCCTTCCCACCCAAACCACCCCCTCCCCTGGTACTTTCCCTTGCAACCACAGGAAATGCTACACTTGTCACTTTAACTCCCCTCTTGACTCCATCCAAGAACCCAAGCAGTCTTTCCAGATGCGGCAGAGGTTCACCTGCACCTCCTCCAACCTCATCTGTTGCATCCGCTGCTCTAGGTGTCAGCTGCTCTACATCGGTGAGACCAAGCGTAGGCTTGGCGATCGCTTCGCACAACACCTCCGCTCGGTTCGCATTAATCAACCTGATCTCCCGGTGGCCCAGCACGTCAACTCCCCCTCCCATTCCAAATCCGACCTTTCTGTCCTGGGCCTCCTCCATGGCCAGAGTGAGTCCCACCGCAAATTGGAGGAGCAGCACCTCATATTTCGCTTGGGCAGTTTACACCCCAGCGGTACGAACATTGACTTCTCCAATTTCAGGTAGTCCTTGCTTTCTGCCTCCTTCCCCTTCCCTTCCCAGCTCTCCCACAGCCTACTGTCTCCGCCTCTTCGTTTCATCTTCCCGCTCCTCCCCCCCTCCCCCCACCTCCACATCAGTCTGAAGAAGGGTCTCGACCCGAAACATCACCTATTCCTTCGCTCCATAGATGCTGCCTCACCCGCTGAGTTTCTCCAGCATTTTTGCCTACTTTAGATTACGTCTAGTTTTTTATGACAACATATGAATTTATTGTTGCAAATGTACTCTACATCTCTCACAAGTTTGATGATGCACTTGTTCCCACCTTCAGAACAACGCAAGAAAATGGACCAGATTTCGCCTCAGTTGTTAGCTGCAGTTAAAGTGGGATATTTAACACACCAGGACCCCAAGGAGAGAACATTTCCAATCATGATCTGTAATTCTAATGTTAATTTTTTAAGCATATTCTGAGAATCCATGCAGAATCCATGCACATCTTGTTTGATCGGAGAGGGTGGTTGACATTGCTGTTGGTGAGATTGGAAGACCACATCACTTTGAATCAACATGAGTGTGGTGAGCATATACCCATGGAATTTTAAATAAACAAAACTCCCAATTAATCTATAACCTTTAAGCATCTTATTTTCATTAATATTTTTTATAAAGTTTAAAAAAAATCTTCCTACTGAGAACTAAAGTTGATTTATTGTTTCCTGAGTGAATTGAATATACTCTTGAAGGCTGTAAAAAAATATCTGCCAGATATAAAATAATGTGCAATTGCATTTTTTTTAAGCATGTACATAATAGACTAACAAATAGTCTGCGCCAAAAAGCAAGTGAAATAAGTTTTTATTTCTCTGCAAATCATTTAGTTCACGAAGCAGAGGGAAATCTGGAAATACTTACATTCTGTATGGTGAACTTGCGTATGGTGTAATCCACAAGCACGGTGACATCTTCCACTGAGACCCGTATTGCTCCATACGTCCACAAACCCTGATCAGGCCAGTACTTAAAACACTTCTCCTACAGGAATAAATGAATATCAGTATTTATTGGGATAATAGAAACAAACCAAATTTAAAAGAAATATTTTCTACAGAAATAAGAACCATGTGTATAGGAAATGTTTATTTTATTCATCAGGGGCTCACAAATGAGACTACATTGTAATGTATTGTAATGCTAAAAATACAAAAAGCAATCAAGTTTGATTCCAATTAGCCGCTTTGTGCCTGAAATACATATTGTTTGATGCCCTGCTGCCAATTTGGTTCGAATATGATGTTTAATGTGTGTATGCACACATTTGTGAGGCAAGATCGGCTGTACTCCATAATGGATCTAATATTATCTGCTATCAGTGTGCTGAGAAGGCACATGATGGCACTGATTTAATGCGTGCATTGGCATTTCAGAGCTCAAGTATGATCTCTTTCAACCGTGCGCACTTGAGTACATGTCAGCGGCAGCCACCCACCCAACCACCACCTTCACCCTACTGGTGCTTTCAACAGGATCATCAACTATTTATGTCGGCTTCGAGCTGCTCAACCTAACTGGTTGTTGCTATGGCTCTGCAAGTGTTTGGATCAATCCAGAAGTCATTCAAATTGCTATAACTTGCAGCATGGCACAGGGAGTACTGAAGGAAAACAACCAAAATAGATTACATATCCTCAGATGGAAACAAAAAGCTGGAGAAACTCAGCGGGTCAGATAGCATCTCTGGAGGAAAGCAATTGGTGACGTTTCGGGTCGAGACCCTTTTCAAGACTCTTCAGTCTCGTTGCCAAAAATTCACATGTTCCTTTTCTCCACAGATGCTGTCTGACCCGCTGAGTTTCTCCAGCTTTTTGTGTCTATCTGTGGTTCAAAACAGCATCTGCAGTTCCTTCCTACACATATCCTCAGAGTCCAACTGCCATATAACCACATGCAGTGTGTGACAGGAGCTAGTGCCTGATATCTTGTCAGCAGTCATTGTAATGAATTTATTAGTCAAGTATGTAAAAACATACAAGGAATTTGATTTGCCATACAACCAGACATACAACTACATAAAAGTTGAAGTAAACATCTACCACAGCGGCTGCCCCACATTCCTCACTGTGATGAGGAATCGTCTTATCTTCTTTCCTCTTTATTCTCCCGCGGAAGGGGCAGTCGAACCATCTGTAGTCGGGGCGATCGAAGCTCCCGCAGCCAGTGATCGAAGCTCCCGCGATCGGGGCAGTCGAAGCTCCTGCATTTGGAGCTCCCGGAGTCGTCCACTAACCAAGGGATCGCGACCTCCATGATGTTAAGTCCCACAGGCTTCTGCCGTTGGAGCTCCCGAATTCGATCCTCAGCAATAGGCCGCCAGCTCCCGATGTTAGGCCGCAATGCGGACGGAGGTACGATACGGAAAAAATCCCATCTCCGTCGAGGAAAGAGATTAAAAAAAGCTTCCCCCACCCCCCCAAATAATACAAAACATAAAGATACACTAAAACATACATTTAACAACAGACCAAAAACACCAAAAGAAGAAAAGGACGAGACAGACTGTTGGCGAAGCTGCCATTGTACAGCGCCACCTGGTCATGATGCCCTTATTTAGCAGTAGCCTGAATTCAAGTTTCCACAACAACCCAAAACTGGGCAATGCCGAGCTACTTGCTGACAAGTTTCATCACCCTGATGCCCATTGAATCATTGAATTGAATGATTGAATCTACATGTGCACACATCACGCAGCAGTCTGCTTTACGTTTTGCTGACTGTATTCAATATTTGCTGCCCCTGAAAGCTTGAAAATATCTAACGCATTGACTGGGAGTTGGATACTTTGCTGTTTTGCAGTTTGGGCTTTTACTTGTCTTTGTCACTGATCTGATTTGAAATTCAAATGTGGTTTTGTCCAATTTCCTTTAGAATAAAAACAGAATGTAATTGCACCATTTTTAGTGCAGTGAGGATATCATAAAACAACTGGTGATCTGAACTGGGCCTGATAAAAAAATTCCCTTCCTCTCCCAAAATCAGTCTAAAAATAATTGAATGTTATAGCAGGGGATGTGGAATTAGGTTACCACATTATTGGTACACACCACCACACTGTTGCCATTCCTGGGGAAAAAAATGCTCAATTATAAATGACAGAGAAAAGAAAAATAGTTTTCAGGAATCCATTATTTTCAAGTATTCATATATGGTGGAATTTTCATGCATTCTTAAGTACGTTAGAGTCCAAAGCTGTACTTTAAAATGTATGCTTTGATGCTACTATTAACGGTGTGCATTTTGTTTTGTGTGCAATGGATTTTTTGTTTTCCATATGCCATAAGTTTTAAGTGATTTCCTTCGTTGACTAGAATAAAAATAGACGCAAAAATAAATTCAATGATAAAAATGTTTCAGAAATGAAAGAAATTCACTTTGTATTTTCTGCTAATTTAACAGTCATTTAAATCACTAGATTATATTGATATTTTTTGCCACTAAACAATAGGTGAAACTTATGCCTAGAAACTGAATTTCATCTGCTTTTGGTGAACTAAATTGATTTTTTGTCCAATGGCCAACTATAGGACCTATTAAAAATCTCTAACTGAGGTTAAACATGTCAACACTGTTCTGGTAACTCTCAGACTCCCAATGATCCCATCGATTCCTATGCTCTAATGGGCCTGTCCCACTTAGGCGATTTTCCAGCGGACTGCCGGGGCGACTGTCAAGTTGCCGGCAGTCGCCTGAAAAACCGGGAACTGGAACGGCGACTGTCTGAGTGGAATGCACACACAAACACATCGTATCCTTCTCCAGCCCGTGTGAATATTTTAGACAGCGCTTCCCTCGTTTGCCCTGTCTAAAAAATTCCCACGGTGCAAAGCCAAGGTGATACAGACACACACCGCGATTAACAGGAAGGTTGGCGCTGTAATTAAGATGGCTAAAGCACAGTGTACGGTAAATCCTTTAAAAGAAATGGGGAGAGGGGGGAGAGGGGGGAGAAGGAGTGGAGACAACTTTTAAGAAGCCAGAGATACACGGCTGTGAAGCTCGGCGGACATTAACATTACCGGTCGGTTATCCTTGGTTCTGAAAACTACTGTTTACCTTTTTTTCCTCAATGAGCGAATGAAATTCACCGGTCAGCACCGGCTACAACCTACGAGAACCTTCAATGTCCTGGCAACCCACTAGGACCTCCTGGCGACCCACCTACGGCACGAGAATTCTCGCTACTCTCCATGGCGGCTTCATTCTAGTCGCCGCTAATTTTTCAACATGCTTTTCAACATGAAAAATTCACGGCAACCATAATGAGGCCACGACTAGTTCCCAGAATGCGGGAACTCCTCACGACCATGAAGGCTACTCCTCGGCAACCACATGTGGCGACCATGTGGCAACTGCATAGTCTCCTGCAGTCGCTTAAAAAGTCGCCTAAGTGGGTGGGACAGGCCCATAAGTTACTCTGCATCATTCGAAGCAACCTTGTGCTTGATGGAGTGATGATCTCTGCAGTGAAAAGCTGCTGCAAGTAAATCAGACACATGGAAAACCTCCAACACTCAAAGTACAGTGAACAGTCAGACAAGCATAATTAGAGGAAGACTTTGATATCCCACTAGGGACATTTTAATTCACGTATAGCCGATGACTTACCACAGAGTTTGTTTCTTGTTTTAGTGAAACAAGGCTGTACACTGTATACTTTTACTTTAATTTCAAATGTTAGTTATGAAATTAGTGTCATCACCAGCACAACAAAAAAATAACCTGCACACCGGGGTGAATTGTGCCCAGAATTGCCCAGTGTAATTTCCTTACGGGTGAGATATTCACTGAAAGCTGTGAGCTATTTCAAAGAGCATAATTGTTCAACACACATTTTACATACAAATGGATGCAAATGTGTCCCATAAATATAGTGGGCATACAGCCATAAATATTTTGGGTTAAGTGTGTCAAATTAGTATGGATGTGAAAGACTTGTGCTCATTAAAACTTGGCTCATCCTTGCTGCTCTGGAGATCTATTTGTTTTACAGTTCAAGATCATTATTATAAATTAGTGGATGATTTTGTTTTGAACCTGAAGGAATCATTTTCTAAGTAAGTGCATTATGTTGCTTATTCAGAAATGTCTGCTCTCCACATCAAAAAATTAATTATTATCAGGTAGAAAACTGGAATGTTAGAACATTTAATTATTTCTGAGATATTTTATTGGAGATTCAATTAAAGCTAGTTTCATGCCAATTCTCTTTCTGGTTTATGATGGAGGGAACTAGGCACAATATTCTAAGTGCAGCAGGAACAAGTTGTTCTGCAAAACAGTCAGTACTACATGAACCTGGCTGGACACTAGATTCTGAAGGTGATGCTGTAATTTCCAAATTAGTATCGGTATTGGTATAGGTTTATTACAGTTACATTTACCGAGATACAGTAAAAAGCTTGTGTGTGCGCATGTGTATGTGTGTGTGTGTACGAGCGTGTGAGTATATGAGTGCGTGAATATATGAGTGTGTGAGTATATGAGTGTGTGTGAGTGTGAGTGTGTGTGTGCTCTAACCAGTCAATTCAGATCATAATATACAATCAAGTCATATGCAAGTATAACAGATAATGCAAAAAGAAAAATACCAGAGCGGCAAATATAGTGTTACAGCATTCTAGGTTACAGCTACAGAGAAAAAGTCCAAGGTCTGCAATGAGGCAGGTCGGAAGATCGGGACTACACCCTAGCATATGGGAGGACGGTTCAGCAGTCTGACAGGGAATAAGCTGTTCCCGATTCCAGTGATACATGCTTTCGAGTTTTTGTAACTGCTACCCGTCAGGAGAAGGGAGAAGTGACTGGGTCCTTGATTATGTTGGCTGCTTTCCCAAGTCAGTGTGAAGTGCAGATGGAGTCTGGCAGGGAGGCTGGTCAGCGTGATGAGCATGGAGTCTGGCAAGGAGGCTGGTCAGCGTGATGAAATGGGCCGCATCCACAACGTTCAGCAATTTCTTCTGACAGAGTTTTTGCCAAAACAAGCTGTGATGCATCCCAATCTACTGTGCATTTGTACAAGAGTCATTGAAGACACGCCAAACTTCCTTAGTCTTCTGAGGAAGTGGAGGTGTTGACGTGTTTTCTTGGCTGTAGCTTCAATGTAGTTGGTCAGGGACAAGTTGTTGATGATATATATGGCAAAGAACATGAATCTCTCGACCATTTGCAGTCGGCATCATTGATGTTGATTGAGGCATGTACTCCACCTCGCTTCCTGAAGTCAATAACTAGCTCCTTCATCTTGCTGACATTGAGAGAGAGATTGTTTCCTTGACACCATGCTAATAAGGTCTCTACCTCATTCCTGTATTCCATCTCGTCATTGTTCGAGATCTGGTCCACTAGAACGGTGTAATCTGCAAACTTGTAAATGGAGTCAGGCAGAATTTGGCCGCACAGCTTGTGTAGTTATGCCGGGACTCTTGCTTTCTCTGGAATTCGCTCTTGGCATCCTGAATGGCTTTGTGAAGATCATAAGTAGATTTCTTGCACTGCACGGGATCATTCAACTTGAAAGCTGTGGACTTGGACCACCTGGGATTGGACCTCACAGTGCATGCATGGTTTCTGGTTGAGTAACACTTGCATTGTTGCAATCCTCTACACACTTGCTGTGACGGCAGCAGCATACTATTACAAATCTATTTCTTGTTTGACCCCTTCCCTTCAAAGTTAGCACAGCGGAGCCACATTTGGTCCGAGTTATACCCATTTTGATAATTAGTTGCACTCACACCCCTTATAATTGTCTGCCACCTACACTTGCCCCACAGTTTCTACTTCTCCTGCCCAGCTAATGGTTGTGATACATCTCTTCAAATTTTATTAAATCTTCTTTTTAAAAGTTATACACATGATTTAATATTTCTGATAATATGCAGCTGCTACACCTTCAGAAAAGTTTGATAAAATTTGATAAGCTATTCATAAGATGTTATGAACAATTCAATAAAAAAAACTGATAAGGAATATTTCTCAGAAACGATTTACCAGTGAAAATATCAAATGAATAATCTTCACTTTAATACGAGGTACATTTTCCTCACACCAAGGGACACTCAGTTGTCATATCGTCAGTGACAATGTACTTTTTGTATGTTCACGCACTCACCTCCTTTTTCTCTTTTACATTTGTTAACATAACAATGGTGGCAGATTTCTGTTCCCATATCATTCGCCAGTAATCTGCTACAGTCTCTTCCTTGGGTCCTTTAGGGAATAAAGATAGAACTGAATGTCTGCTTCATAAATCATTCTGAATAAAAGATACGGGAACAAAACCTCATGCCTTTAACTTGATAGCATTTTTACACAATCCCATTTTCAAATGAAATGATGGTGAACCATAAATTACCTCGACAAGCCACAGGTATCCCCGCATGAAGCAACTACTTTCAACACAAAATTTGCTAAAAAAAACCCAATCTGTGCATTTTTGAAATTCACCTTGAAAGTAAAGTTTGTTTCTGTGGTTACGCAATTTTCCAGCACACTGGTCATAAGTGAGAGGAGCAGCGTTAGGTCATTCAGCCTGTCGTCTACTCCGCCATTCAATCATGGCTGATCTATCTCCTCCTCCTAACCCCATTCTCCTGCCTTCTCCCATAACCCTTGACACAGGTCAAGTGTAGAGATTCGATGTGGAGGGCCTGAAATGCCGCCGGCTGCAGGAGTCAAGATTGTCAACGGGGGCTCGAGGCCCACGACCGAGGAAGAACTAAGAGAAAGGATTTGAACTTTATTTCGCCTTCCATCACAGTGAAGAATGTGTAGGAATCATTGTGGTGGATGTTCATGTTAAAATGTGTTTTTGAGTGATCTGTTGCTTTTAATTGTATGACTGACCTGGCCAATGAAATTCCTCGTATGTTGCAAAACATACTTGGGGAATAAAGCGTGATTCTGATTCTGATTCTGATGATGAGGAAGCCTGGAGATTCCAGGTGCTGGAAGAGTACAGACCAAGTTCTAGAATGTCCTTATATGTCTTTGGTTTGCTCCTTTACATTTGAGGTGCAGGAGAAGCAAATGGCTACTGCTTGCCCCACTGGTGGAATCACGACTTAGTGTGGTGGGTTACCATTCTGGTTTGGACAAGAGGGTGGCAACCTTGATCAAACTTGCTGGAGTGTTGTAGAGAATTGCTGTCTGTCTGTAGTGCATTCATAATCTCCACTAAAGCAGTATTATGAGCTCATCCATGAAAGTCTGCTCGTGTGAATAGATTTATTGCAGCTGCACTTTCTACTTCATTTATACGAAAGATGCAAATATAATTTAAGTGTTTTCCCCTCTGCCGGACACGAAAGGATGGGAGCAGGTGGTGTTGTAAAGGTCAGTGGACATGGCTTATTGTCAGTATGCGGTTATTAATCCATTGACCATTAATCAAAATGGCATTGATACGGCATCAAACGTCACAACGTGATATAATATGTATTGAGATGCAATAATACTGATCCCTAGTGAATGAATGGGTTCACAGTGCCTAACATTGCATCCGTTGTGTTTATCATCTCCTGTTCCTAAAACCAATTATTATCAGTCATCTAAAATTTATAATGCTCCAATTACTGCACCTATCAATGATTTATATGAGAAAAAAATAACAAATTATATAACCAAAGCTTACCTTGAGCTGCTATGAATTTATTCTTCACTTTAAAACCCTAAGGGTGGAAAATCAATGTTTGTGATCAAAATCCTATGATACTTCGGCCTTCCATGTACACACATCATGTAAGTTTTCTTCATTTATTGTAGACTTTTTTCCAATATGCCGATTACATTGAAATACATTGTAACTGGTTTAATAAAATAAATGAGCACTTACATCAACGTATGAGGCGTTAATGTAATCTGAGCCTGACAGCCCATCTATAGCTGTCAAAGTCACTCTGAAATTGTCATCTGGAAGAAAGTTTACAAATCAATATTGTCAATGGTATTAAACAGCCAAAAATGAATGAATGTTATAATGATATAAAACAACTCCAAACAGTTGCCAAATGAATCGATGCAAACTGCTCCACAAAATACAATCACAAACAGTACATCAGATGTGCTCTCCTGATCAGCATGGATTGATGAATTTATCCCTCATCTCTTGTAGCATAAATTTGCTACATATTCCACTTCAGACAGAACTCGTGATTGAGTTAACATTTCAGTGTGTTTAATATCCTGCATCCACTATAATTTTTAAATCCTTAGATAACAGAAATATAACAACTGCACAAGGCCATGGAAGGTAAACACAACCAGTGTGAACCTGTCCAGTATATTTAATCTATCAAGTATCTTCAGCAAGTCCACATATAAACAAGGAAAGTACTTATCTTCTTTGCCAAATATCTTCAACATGTGCGTTAGTTCCTAATAATCATTCTTAATCCTTTCTACGCATGTAAATCAGCACAGCGAGAGACACTTAATATCACCGCTTTCACATTTCACATTGTACATTAATTAATTCATATCTCAACAGAGATCCTAACCATACGCACGGATATACTCTATATTTTCACAATACCATGTGTAACGGGCAGAATATAAGAATGTTCTGTTATACATAGAAACATAGAAAACAGGTGCAGGTCATTCAATAGCCATTCAATATGATCATGGCTGATCATCTAAAATCAGTACCCAGTTCCTGCTTTCTCCCCATATCCCTTAATTCCATTAGCCCTAAGAGGTACGTATATCTAACTGTAACGAGAGATAAAAGGAAATAACTTTACCTGGCAGGATGTTGGGGTATCGGTTTTTGTCTTTATTCTCTTCTTTATTTGCTGTTTCACAACGTGCTAGTGATGTTCCAATTGGCAGAGACTGTGGAAAAACGGGCAAAGATTAGATGGACAGGCCAATGCTGAGCATCTGGTAATGTTGCTGCCTCACAACTCCAGCAACCCGAATTTAACGCTCATCTCGGCTGCTGTCTGTGTGGAGTTTGAGTGTCTTCCACATGATGGCAGGGGAGGGGGGGTGTTTACCTCCAGCACGCCAACTTTTTCTCAATGTGCTGGTTGATAGAGAGTCATTTAGTTGCCTACATAAATTGTGCCTAATGTAGGTGGGTGATACGACAATTCAGAAGGTGAGAGGGAGAACGGCTTGTTGAAAAATTGGATTGTACTGTGACCTGGCAGCAGACTTAAGGGCCTGTCCCACTTTCACGACCTAATTCACGACCTCTGCCGAGTTTGCCCTTGACTCATACTCGCAGCATGGTCGTCACGAGGTCGTAGGAGGTCGTAATTAGGTCGTAGCAGGACGTGAAGCTAGTCGTAGGTACTCGTGGCATCAAGTAGGTCGGGGCATTTCTAGCCTGATGAAAAATGTCCACTAGTGAAAAAGGTCGTGAATTAGGTCGTGAAAGTGGGACAGGCCCTTTAGTTGACTGAATTACTCTGTACATGGTACCTGGAATTATAATCATCACCACAACTGTACTTTACTACAAATTTACTGTCCTTCAAGAATCCATTCGCAATTTATCTGCTGCAAAAAAATATGCAAACATTATTTGTGCTTTTAGTATTGAGCTACTCAAAACCTTGTTTGTAATCAAACTAATTATGGTGAAAAGGTGTGAAGCAGTACTGCCCAGTTTTAGCAGGGTGAGGTTTTCATGCTCTGAAAATCCCACTCAAAATCCTTGCAGACTCAAAACAATGGGAAAGGGCATTCGGCCATTTACCATGCTTCTAGAGTGGAGGCCTAACAGCACTCCACTTGGTGGAGTCACCATCAGCCTAGTCTGTCAAGACAAAGTTCATCTGGAGATTTATGTTATTGTTTTGCTGATTTAATAACCGTCAATCCCTATGGCACCCACTTAGGACACTTGTGTGGCACGTGTGCCTCAGCTCCCTGGTTGGCTTGGACCAATTCCAGGCCAGCTTTGTACTGTTCCCACAGTCATCACCTTCGGCAAACACAACTAACTCATTCATTTAATTTTTTAACGACATGAATAATTATTGATATTTAACAATGCAAAGCAAAAGAACTTCGGCGAGACCAAGCGCAGGCTTGGCGATCGCTTCGCCCAACACGTCCGCTCAGTTCACACTATCCAACCTAATCTCCCGGTGGCTCAGCACTTCAACTCCCCCTCCCATTCCGAATCTGACCTTTCTCTCCTGGGCCTCCTCCATGGCCAGAGTGAGTCCCACCGCAAATTGGAGGAACAGCACCTCATATTTCGCTTGGGTAGTTTACACCCCAGCGGTATGAATATTGACTCCTCCAATTTCAGATAGTCCTTGCTTTCTCCCTCCTTCCCCTCCCCAGCTCTCCCACAAGCCTACTGTCCCCGCCTCTTCCTTTCTTTTTACACCCCCCCCCCCCCCCCCGACATCAGTCTGAAGAAGGGTCTCAACCCAAAACTTAGTATATTCCTTCTCTCCATGGATGCTGCCTCACCCGCTGAGTTTCTCTAGCATTTTTGTCTACCTTAGAATAATTGAATTGAAATGATAATTCCATGACTAAAAAAGAGAAAAGTTAGTTAAGGTAATTTGTGTATTTTCTTTATTTATGTTTTGATTCCTTACAGAATACTTAGTCCTATTTTCTCCTTAGTTGGCAACTCAACACAGTGGTACAGCGGGTAGTACTACTTTTTCAAGGCTCCAGTGACCCAGATACAATCAGACCACCAGCGGTGTCTGTGTGGAGTTTGCACGTTCTCTCTGTGAATGCGTTGTCTATTTCTAGGTGTTCCTATTTCCTCTCACATACAGTTTGTGGATGAATTTGTCAACATTAACCATCCCCAGTCTAGGTTAATGGCCGGAGAATCAGGGTGAAGCTTCTGGTTATGCGAGAGAGAATACTTTACAGGCAAATTAATGGAAAAGGGAGTAACAGAATTACTTTCTATACCATAAGAATATGTGAAAAGATGTATACAGAGATGTATGGATGGTAAATATTCACCCAGTGGATTTTTCTCTAAACAAATATCTCACCCTGCTTTAGGTGGTTTTACTGAACAAAATAGTGCGATCGAGAACTCTCCATATGATAAACCTATGGGCTCACACTCACGTTCACACTCACTCACAAACAAGCTAATACCTCAGTTCTTCAAAAATTCCCCTCTGAGGTAAATGTTTTGGTGCAGCAGTCATTTTCACCACTTGAAACTGTATTTCTAAACAATTTCCACAGTTTAATGGAAAATCTTAGAGGTAAACTAACTTTGAGCAAAACTTCCTGTCAACTGAGGAAACAAGATATGGAAAATACAAAGCTGTTCTCTGTGCTTGCGGCATTCCAGGCTGGAGCCAAGATCCACTGAGTCTGCAGTTCTTTCAGTTTATCAAATAATCAAATAAGGACTCACATTGAACTCCTCCCGAAAGAGTTTGCCCTCATCAGCTGAGCGTTTCTGGACTTCATGTTCCAAAGCTTCGAGTGGAATAGGTGGGTACCTCTTCGAAACTGTGGGCGACCTGTTAAGTAGCATCACAGTCTGTTGCTCTGCTTGGTGAGAAATTGAATGAAAAAAGTTTCACGTAAGGTATCAAACACAAGGGTAAGTATTAATATATCAAAGTTCATTTCAGTCACACAACAAAAAGCAGAATCAAAATGGATACATTAACCAATAACACATTAGGGGTAACTTTTTGAGTTTATGCTGCAGTTAGCACAAATTTGACTGCACATCTCTTCGGACTTTTTAACATAAAGTTGGCAGTTCAGGCTGAATTTTCCATTTGGTTTACTTACAGTATATGTGAAAGGGTACCTGTAAGAGTTTAAAGTCAGAAAAATATCCACACTTGACTCAAGTTTAGACTTCCATCATTCATAAATACATGTCCTTCGATGGGGAATTCCAGTCCCTGTACACTGTACATTGAGTATATGGAGCTCAGTGCAATGCCGACCTATTTTACTTCGAAGTCACGTGAGTGATTACGTGAAGAACCTTGTACAGCCGCACGTGCGTCAATCTTCAAAGCAGCTGTATGAAATCACAGATAATAGTGACTGAAGTATAATAGTAAGATGAAAGAAGACTAGAACTACCAGATGACCTTCATTAGGGCTGGGAGCGGAGGGCACGTAGTCCCTCATCGTAACTCATCATAAAATAAAGATCAAACTTCAAACTGGTAAGTTCTCGATTAATCTTACTATTTTATTTGCATTTGATGGTACACATCACTGTCTTAAAATTAAAGTACACATTTATTGGTGCGTTGAGTGGGTATCACAGCAGCACAGCACCCAATTAAGTGACCCACAAATTAAGTGCGGAATCGTTAAAAATTTTGATTAAAAAAATCATCAGGATTACTTTTATCTCGAATCAGAGAATCAGGTTGAATTATTGTGAACTTCTTGTTTGTTTTTGCTTTGTTGTTAACTTCTCCCAGCTAACAATGATCTATTCTACATTTGCCTTGAACTTCATCCCCTTTGTCCTGGTTTCACATCTTCCTTATCTATGTATCTCCCTCTCCCCTGACATCAGTCTGAAGAAGGGTCTCGATCCAAAACGTCACCCACTCCTTCCATCCAGTGATGTTGCCTGTCCCGCTAAGTTACTACAGCATTTTGTGTCTATCTTCGGTTTAAACTAGCATCTGAATTCCTTCCCACACAATCAGATGCTTTGACCTGTCTGAATTGTTTCCAATAGCATGTACTTGCAGTGCGTACATTTGTCACAGTAACTCCATGTTGATCCTGGGAAATCAAGTTAGATATTAAAGGGCAGCCCCCTTAGCAGCCACATTCCAGTACCGTAAAAATACTGCCGGGTAGTGAGGGAAAAATCAACATGGGACTTCCTGAATCAGTGCATGATGCCGCCTCAGAATGGAGTCAAGGATCACAGCACCTTGGACTGTGGTGCGTTGTGTAGAAGTGCCAGTGAAACCTACGTACTCAATTGGAGCGCAGAAAAATGAGTGGCAGTTTGTGAGGAATATGTCTATGCCCCTGCGAGGCCTCTTGCTGCAGGGTTTGCTCATTGTTTATTATGAGGGAAAAACAGAGGTCGCATTTATACCATCAAATTTCCATCCGCATTTGTGTAAATGTCTGCTGTGTCCTGGATGATGCCATTAGACGCACACCTGAAACCGGGCAAAGGTCAGCTGTGCTCAGATGAATCATGGCCCAGAAATACTCCTGCAATTTCTCAAGGGTCACTAATTGACCCAGAAATGATTATTGGCAGAACCTAATGTGCACTAAATGCCAACCATGAGCAAGTCGTTAGGTGCGTGTTGACATTGGCAGTTTTCCTCACTTTAGTACATTTAGTGAGCTCCATGATGAAGTCACCATTGACTAAAGCTTAGGTACACAAAAATGCTGGAGAAACTCAGCGGGTGCAGCAGCATCTATGGAGCGATGGAAATAGGTAACGTTTCGGGCCGAAACCCTTCTTCAGACTGAGGAGTTTCTCCAGCATTTTTGTGTACCTTCGATTTTCCAGTATCTGCAGTTCCTTCTTGAACACATTGACTAAAGCTTTATGTGAAGTGAAAAGGATAACATTTTCTTTTGTTTTTCCGCGTGAAATGTGGTCCTGCTAAATTAAGGACAGGAGTTGGTGGACTGACTTAACGAGAAATAAAAATTGGGGGATATAGTTGGACTGGCTTTTGCTGAATTCAGGGTATATCTGCTATGTGAGAATTGTTCTTCATAGTTACTTTGGCAAGCCAGTTTAAACAGATCTGAATCTAACCAAACGTATCAGTGGCAATGCAGACCTGCCATTGCTGGTGCTAATCCAGTGCCTGGTTTTGACAATGAGGGACGTCCGTCAATAAATCCACATGCAGTAAGTTCCAAATTAGGCTATACCTTTGTAGAAGGTAAGCAAAGAGTTCAAATCCAAAGCTGTCTACACATGACACCTAATTATCATTTAGGGAAGCCCGCAGACAGACCGACTGCCTACCTGGGTTATTAGACAGCTCGGGAAGAGTGTCAAATACCTTTGAACGGAGGGAAGAAATCAAAAAGAAGACTGCTTCAATTATTTCACCCAGCTCCAAGTGTTGCTGGATAGATCACAACATTGAAAATTCAAGAATAATTAAAGAGGTCAAAACCTGGGCAATGTGATTGCAGAGCTCATTGCCAGCAACATCTAATTAATATTACAATTTTAACTGTAAAAGCATGCCCTTTGTAGAATCCTTAATTTAGTATGATAGTTATTCTTGCCTCAAAAGAACGTCAAGATTGGATCTGAGCTTGGTAGTGTCAATTAAACTTTTATGATTTTTCCCACGAGACTGAGCAATGAAATAAAATGAAAGATTTTATTATTAGGGATATGATGATTTCATCATCTTTTTCTCTGAAAAGTTTAATTTTTGTCACAAGCCTATAAAGTGTGTAATAAAATGTTAATTTGATCTCAGTCACATTTATACAATATATTCACTGACATCAATTACATGAAATATAGCCCTAACAAAAACCATGGTAAGAGAAATTTTGCATTAATCTTATTGGGGGGAAAAATAAGAAAATACAACTTTTAATCATTCATGTTAATTTAAGGATCTCATCGTACGACTCTGTCCTTTCCTCTATAAATCAGTTAGTATTCATGAATTAAGTTTCATATAGATTGAAATTTGTAAGCTCATAAAAAATATATGATGAAATGGTACTGAGCAGTACATTTATGTACTTCAGAGATGCAAATCATGATGGTTTAGATTAAGTTAGTTTAATTTATTTTAGTTTAGTTTAGACTCTTATTGTCACATGTACTGAGGTACAGTGAAAAGTTTTTGTTTGTGTGCTATCCAGTCAAAGAAAAAACTGTACACAATTGCAATCAAGCCATCCAATGTGCACAGAGAATGGATAAAGGGCAGAACAATTAGTGCAAGATAAAGCCGCATTAGTGACTGTTGAACGAGAGTAATTTCAGAATTCTGGTTCACTGTTTGAAACTTACCAATGCTGACTGATACATTAACAACTCTCAAACCATGTAGACCACACACAAACACATACACACACACTAACATATACACACTGAGATCATCCCAATGGCAGCAACTTTGAGAGACGAGAGGAGCTCACTTGTAGAAGAGAATCCTGACAATCATCAGTTTGGAGATCACTTAAGCAGCAATTGTATTCTAGCTCTCTTTTCACATCCCATCTTTTACATGATGCTTAATCTCTACTCCAATAACAAGCCCTCCAATCAAGGAATCAGTGCAGTGAACATCTCAATCAAATGTGAATCCTTTCATGGCGGGGAGAGAACAGACTAAAACACAATATTCTAGATATGAACTCGTGCATGGTAATGTGATGAAAGATCAGCCATAATCTGATTGAATGGTAGAAGAGGCACAAGGAGCCAAAATGCCTTCTTTTGCTTATATTTCTGATGTTCTTGTATTCTTATTTTACACTAATAGAGCTTTTTAAAAATGCTTTAGGTCCCAAGAGGAGCAAATTTTATTGTTATTCTGAACCTCCGAAGGCTTCAGGGACACTGGTCTCATGCCTCCTTTGTTTTAAGATGCACTTGAAAGGAAGACCTTTATGTTACGACCACGAAGCAATGGGGAGTAACTCAACATGTTCTCTCTTTAATAATTCTTTTAGAATCAATTTTAATTAAAATTTCAAATTAGATTTTAAAAATATGGCCCATTTAGATTAAATAAAATGTATTTGTATCAGAATGTGAAATGTATAAAATTCCTACAGGGATACATGACCTGTATCATCACCTGAATCCATCTGTTGTTTGCTAGCTCTTGCTCCCCCCCCCCCCCCAAACGCTAAATACTGGCTACTTCCCTTTGACTATCAGTCTGGATGAAGGGTCTTGACTTGAAACGTCGACTATGCATTTCCCTCCATAGATGCTGCCTGATCGGCTGAGTTCCTCCAGTTGCAATCCTTTAATTTCTAAAAATTCTTATAGGGTAGATCCAGGAATGGTGTTTCTCCTGGCTAGGGTAGAACCAGAGGTCACACTGAAAATAAGGGATTAACCATTTAGGAGTGAGAATAAAATGTGTTTTCTTTATTATCTTCCAAATGGTCTGTGAAGACTCAAATGCTCTAATTTAGTTTTATAACCTCTTGTTCATTACCTTAACAAAGACTTCCTTAAATCCCACCTAATCACCAGTTCATTGCTATCTATTCTGCTACCACATCAAAAAACTCTGAGATTTATCAATATCAAGCATAGAATCTGAAGAAGGGTACCGACCCAAAACATCACCCATTCCTTTTCTCTACAGATGCTGCCAGTCCCACTGAGTTAGTCCAACAGTTTGTGTCTATCTTCAGTGTAAACCAGCATCTGCAGTTCCTTCCTGCACATAGAATAATACCACATGGCCTTTTGGCCCACCAAGTTTGTGCCGAACATCACTCACCCTTTGACACAAATACCATTTTGTTCTCCCCACATTTCCATTAACTTCCCTTCAGATTCTATCACCCACCTAAACAACTGTGGCCAATTCACATATGTTTGGGATTTCATGAAAACTAAGCTTCTGTAAGAAACCTTTGTGGTTACCAGGATAATGAGACAACTCCACAAGGCCATACTGGTTAATGGAGCTGTGAGGTAGCAGGTGTACTAGTTCCACAACTGCGTTGCTTATCAGTTTAGTTTCATATATTGTTGTTGATAAGTCACAATCCTACTATTCCCTTCTAAGTGCCCAGTTGCCACTTCCTTAATTATTGATTCCAGTATTTTCTCTGCCATTGAAGTTATGCAACCAGTTTTTGTCAACTGTTTTCGCTCGATTTCCTTTCTGAAATGATGAGGGTTACATTTTCTACCTTCCAGTCTGTGCAAACAGTTCTCAAATCTGTAGGATTTTTGTAAAATTATAATCAGCACATGGGCAGCACGATGGAACAGTGGTAGAGTTGTTGCCTTACAGCGCTTGCAGCACCGCAGACCCGGGTTGGATCCCGACTATGGGTGCTGTCTCTACGGGATTTGCACATTCCACCGTGACCGCGTGGGTTTTCTCCGAGACCTTTGGTTTCCTCCCACACTCCAAAGACATACAGGTAAATTGGCTTGGTATAATTGAAAATGATTCCTAATGTATGTAGGATAACGTTAATATGCGGGGATCGCTGGTCGGCGTGGAATTGGTGGGCCGAAGGGCCTGGTTCTGCGCGGTAACTCTAAACTAAACAAAATATTCATCGCCTTATGGCCATTTAATTTAGTTTAGTTGAGAGATACAGCATGGAAACATGCCCCTGGAGCACTGAGTCTGTAATGACCAGCAATCACCTGTACACTAGTTCTCACCAATTAACCTACAAACTTATTTGAAATGTGGGAGGAAACCAGAACATCCGGAGAAAACCCACGTGGTCACAGGGAGAGCGTACAGACAGCACCTGTAGTCAAGTCTCTGATGCTGTAAGGCAGCAACTCAACCGCTGCACCACTGTGATGCCCCTTCTTTTCTCAGGATGGATATGTCAAATTCTAGTGGGCATAGCTTTAAGGGGCAACGCTTGAAGAAGATGCCTAGGGCAGGTTTTTTAGGCAGTAGGTGGAATTGGAGAGGTACCCTGGTAGAGAATCAGCATTGATGCCAAGAGTTGAATGCCTCGTTCTATACTGTAACCTTTATGTGATTCAAATAATGATTATTTCAATAGCTTGGGTGCAAGGCACATCCCTGGTGTAAAATCTTCCATTCTTGTGCACGTCCACACCAAATCTGCTTAATATTTCTGTGATTTCCTCTCACTGGCAAGTCAGCAATTGGGTTCTGTCCATAGATGGATGTGCTCCTCGCATGATCTGTGCTATGTATGAGCATGTTTGTACTGCCAAGTGGGTGATCGAAGATCACATTATGTGTCTCAAGAACTATGGGGATAAGATCACATCCTGACATCGATTTCACACTCGACAACAACCTCCTGACACGTGCTCTGTATTTGAATTTCTACACTATGATCATTTAAAACTTGTGCAGAAGCTTCAAAACAGAATGCATTTCACAAAGTAACATCACTTGCTTGTAAAAGCACACATTTTGTGCGGTTTACTTGATTAACTCGTCGTAGGAAATGCACAGTAAGGCTTGTGAAATACGATTGCAGGCCAATCCTCTGTGGTTTGACACACAAGGGTTACACTGTGCATAACTTGTACTCTAACATTTTTTATACTCTAACATTACTTATACTCTAACATTACTTATTATATATTCTAAATCCAGATAGAGAACCAAACTCACAATGTAAACTGAAGCAAATTTAAGAAAACAAAAGCTGGTATCAAACATCAGGCACACCTGTATATACTAATATAAAGAAAATGTTACAGTTTTGGATCAGAAGTTGTTTCATCATGATGAAAGGGCTGATTTTCAATTTTGGAGAAAGGCCTCTTCCTAAACTATTGATTTATGTTTAACTGCTGATAAACAAAATTACCACAAAACGTTTCCTGTTTATATTTTGTATTTAAACCAGAAATAAACTACAATTACCTTGTTCTTCTAAAATACCATTTGGAATCTTCTTCTCGCCTCCAATGACAACTTCTTTTCTTCTTCTTTTCAATCTTAAGAAACACATAAACCGTAAACATCTTTGCAGCTAATTCCGACTTTATTAACAAACATTTGTTTTAAAGCAATTTTAACATGATTTATTTTGTAACACATTAATTAAATTCATACACTAAATACACTAGGTGTAACCATTTAATTAACAATGGATATACCTAGACCCTTTTAATGCGGTGGCTGGGTACAAATGAAAGTAAATTTCAACCGTAGGTTTAGAACAAATGCACCTCTCAGAGAGTTAGTAGATGTAAACTGTAAAATATATTTACACATTGATCTATGGAAAGATACTAACAAAATAAACCCTGTTGCTCTAAGATGCATGCTAAAGAAATAAAGTTTGAAATTTGTCAGTTAGGCCCAGCCGAGGTTCAACCTGCAGAAAAGGAAATGAGTAATTGAACTGAGATAGGAAGCAAGTCTCCACAAGCAACTTAGAACAAGTTGTGCTAACACTCGTTACCCCCGTGAAAGAAGCAGTAACCTTTTGGAATTCTGGTCTGTCACGTACAAATTATTTCTCTCTTCGGTGCTGCAAAAGCCAGTTTCCTCCAGACAGCTTCACTGCACCCTCCTGGGACCTTATCAGCAGCATCAGTGTTTGAATTGGTGGGTTGGGCGTTGAATTTTTGCATTTCCTATTCTGTGGGAACACGTAGCTTGAAGTGCTCCACCTTTTGGTGAATGTTAATTTTAATTTTAAACCCAGCTTCGCTGTACCTCTGATTAGTCATTAAGGGTGTAGGTTATTTCTGTTTGTTTCATTTCGTCGGCCAAAAGACAATGTAAGCAACAAAAAAAAAAAAAAAATACAGGCGCAGGACATCTTCAGCATCTCCGCACGTCAGTGGAAAAACTATGCAAGCACATGTGGGTTATTGCACTCCAAGTTCAAGTTCAAGTTCGCTTTCATTGTCACTTAACCAACTAAGGTACAGTGAAATTTGAGTTCGCATACAGCCATACTAAGTGAAAAGAACACAATACACACATAAAATAAAATTAACATAAACATCCACCGCAGTGGAATCAACATTCCTCACTGTGATGGAAGGCAATAAAGTTCAGTTTTCTTCCCCTTTGTCGGGGCCTTGAACCCTCCGCCCTTGCCATTGCCGACGGTCCGATGTCCAAGCCCTCTCATCGGGATAATCGAAACTCCGGCGTCGAGACAGATTGGAACACTCCGCAGCATGGAGCTCCCGAATCGGCCACTTCTTAATGGAGACCGCAGGCTTCACGGTGTTAAAGTCCACAGGCCCCGCGGTCGGAGCTCTTCTTCTGGCGATCCTCGGCAAAGGATCCTCGGCTCCGCGATGGTAAGTCCGCGCCGCGCCAACGGCTTGAAGCTCCGAGCCAGTCTCCAGGAAAGGCCGCCCCACTCCACATTGTTATGCCGCAAAGGGAGGGCGGAGTTGCGACACGGAGAACAATCGCATCTCCGTCGAGGTAAGTGATTAAAAAAAAAATTCCCCCGCCCACCCCCCACATAAATTAACCCAGAAACATTGAAACAAACTTTTAGAACATACTTAAAATAATAAAAACAGTAGAAAGGACACAAAGGCTGTTGGCGAGGCTGCCACAACGGTGGCGCCACCCGCCACAATGGCAGACTCACATCACTATTATCATGCAGATAATGATCATAATATGATAGAATTTTACACGTGATTTTATACACCTCTATAAGATCACCCCCAATCCTCCAGCGCTCCAAGGAATAGAGACCCAGCTACTCAACCTCTCCCTATAGCTCAGACCCCCTAGTGCTGGAAACATCCTCGTAAATCTTCTCTGAACCCTTTCAAGCTTGACAATATCTTTCCTATAACAATGTGCCCAGAACTGGACTCTTTCACTGAACACAATATTCTAATGCGGTCTCACCAACGTCTTATACAACTGCAACATGATCTCCCAACTTCTATACTCGTTAGATTAAAGGAAAAAGCTCTTTAAATGGTGTTCAAAATAAGCAGCAAAACTGATTATTGGAATATTTCAGAACACACCAGAGGATCAACTTATTGAAACAAAATTACATAAAATACAAGAGTATTCTAGTGAGAAAAATGATCAAGGATTATCCGAACATCTTTATAAATGAAAGAAAAATGTTGCATCTGGAGTATTATGTACAGATCTGGTCTCCCTACACTTGAAATATTTGTAATTGAAGGAATGCCGTGATGGTTCACTAGATTGAATCCAGGAATGCAAGGTTTATTGTACCAGGAAAGATTAAGCAGACTAAGATGATGGTCCAGAGTTAAGAAAAATAAAATACAATGTATTACATTCCTACAGGGATTGATAGACGCGCTGCAAGGAAGAGGTTCCACTTGAGGTGTCGAGAACCAGGTGCCTGACTTTCAAAAATTGGGACAGGGATGAGAGAGAACTTCATCACCCAGTCGGTGGTGAATCTTTGGAATTCTCCACTCAAGAGGACTATGGAGGCTTATCTAAGTGTATTCAATTAAGAGATTGATAGATTTTGGATATTAAGGAAATAATCAGAGTAGGGGATGGCACAGTGGTAAAAGATCAGTCGTGATCATACTGGACCCGGCACATAGGGCTAAATGACCACGACCACTTCAAAGTCTGATACTCTTAATTTCTTATTTCACAACAACCTGGCATTTTCAAATGCCGACTAAACTGTTTAAATGGACAAGCCTTTATTTTACTTCCCTTTTTGTTCTGGGGAGGCAGCAGAAGACGGTCAGTGCTACTCTCAACCTCCAAAGGCTTCAGAGACACTAGTCTTATGCCTCCTGTCCAAGATGCCCCTGGATGGAATTGAAACATTTGTGTTCTGACCAAGGCACACCAGGGAGTTACGGGCCTGTCCCACTCAGGCTGCTTTTAGGTGACTGCCGGAGACTGTCCTAGTCGTAGCAGGTTGCCGAAAAAACGGCAACTGGAAGCCCCTTCAACATAAAATTTGAAATAGAATCATTACTTGAATAACAAACAAAGGACAGCACCGGCGAAAACCTACGTCACCGGCGACAACCTACGTCACCTGGCGACAACTACGCCAGCACCTACGTCAGGAGAAGTCAAGCTACGCTCATTGGCATCAAACCCACTGTCGCTGACTGTCTCTGAAAATCTTTCAACATGTTCAAAATCCAGCGGCAAACAGAAAGACGCTACGATTCGAGGCGACTGAGGAGACTACTCACGACCATACAGGCGACACCACAGTGACCATGTGGCGACAGCCTGGTCGCCTGTAGTCGCCTAAAAAATTGCCTATGGGACAGGCCCTTAACTCAGTATGATTTCATTATTTGGTCATTATTTTTGACTCAATTTTAATTAAAATGCTGGTCCATTTAAATAAAATATGCTAGGTCTATATAGATTTTTAAAAATCTATTGTATCTGCAAGTGGAAGAATGCCAGATAATGTACTGGAAGCATTAAGTTTCCCTATGTACATTAGGATAAATTTAAAGTGAGAATAATGCAAAAAGGCGAGAATAATGCCTTCCCAATATACTTTATATAAAACTCAAAAACAACTTATTAATGGTTTACAATGGGGAGCTTAGCATGAGATTGCCATGTAATGTGCAGTAATATTTAGATTGCATAAAAAATCTTAGCCCAAAAGATGCAAATTATTTCCATCAGATAATCACATAAATTGTAACTTAAAAAAAAATCCAAAACTTACCTCAGATAAAGAACAGTTCCGATTAAAATCACTATCACAAGCGGCACGATCACATATACAGCAATGTATGGATCTGAATAGAGATAAACATTTTTGAAAACAAGTTTAGATGCATTAAAATCACACAATGTGTTTTTTTCCAGTAAGTGTAGAACTTGACACATTCCCCAACCTGATACGTTGAGTCTGAAGAAGGGCCAAAACCCAGAATATCACATCCATGTTCTTCTGATCTACTGCCTGACCCCCTGAGATACTCCAGTACTTTGAGTCTTTTTATGTAAACCAGTACCTACAGTTCCTTGTGTCTCTGTGCTTCCCGATTTAGTTGTTTGATGTAAGAGTGAAAGCCAATGCCTGTCCCACTTGGTTGTCATTTGCGCGTCACGTAGGTGGCGCGCGAAGATTTTGTGAATCCCAAAATCCTGGGGCACCGCACACGTGACACGTAAATGATGTTGCGTCGTGCATCGTGACGCGTAAATGATGCGCAAATAACGCCCAAGTTGGACAGGCCCTTAAATCCTTTCCCAATTTGCTCCTTGCCGGAAGACATTGTCTGCCACTGGAATATAGGAAACCTAAAGTGACATTGTTTGTCCACCGTGACTGTTCACCTTGTGAGCTCACACAGTGGGTTATCTGGCTGCAGGCATCATCGTTGGTCTTCATCTTTTTTTTATATTCAAAAAATGTATTCCAATTATTAAAAATAATATTTACACTACAATAAAGCAAAACAGAACCCACCACCATAATGCAAGACAAACAAATATACTAAATAAAGTACTATACAACTATGCTATTCCTTTTCCAGGATGCATTCAATCCCATGCGGTGCCCATCGGTCCCGGAAATCCCCCAGGGTGCCCGTGGACAGGGCATAGTCCCTCTCAAGTACCACCCGGGCGCAGACGTAATCCCGGAAAAGTGGCAGGCAGCCGGCTCGGGCAGAGCCCTCTTCCACCTGGCTCTGTGACTCGCGGATGGCCAGCTTGGCCAGGCCCAGGAGCAACCCAACCAGGACATCTTCGGCCCTACCCTCTCCCCTTGGCCTTCACCTTGTCCTGATTATAAGCACACACATTCCCACAGTGATCACCAGGTAGTGATTTGGAACAAGAATCACATTTAACCCTGTATGTTTATGCTGAACACACTTGTATCTCTGCTCCTCAGATCAACTGTCAGAGCTCAGAAAAGGTTCCTGAATTCCACGGATGACGGGATATGGAATTTTTCTTTTCCTGTCACTCCATTTTTAAGTGGGAATGAGCTGAGATGAAAATTGCGAACATGATTTGCAACCAACTTGCTGTCATTTCATGTTACATGTGGTTTTTCAAGGGCTCGTGAGTTATTGTGACATTTTTGGTGTTGTCAGTATACAGCAGAACAAATTCTACAGCTAACCACTAATCTTCTTTAGGAGATTCTGACCACCAATTTTCTTTTCTTCTGTGGATCCCAGAGGAACAATATCATTGTTCCTGCTACCTGTTGGCCACAGCCATTCTTGCAAAACTGCCTCCCCTGATCTCATTATTTTCTGGGAAGTGCTGCGATCCCCGATCCAATTAGTGGTTTGCGTGCATTCTTTGGTGGTGATATTCAATCGCATGTAAGCTCCAAGATGCAAAGTGTGATAGGCTTTACATAAGAAAAGTCACGCAAGGGCTGTCCTTTGTGATCCGTAGCACAGAGGAGAGATCATCAAAGAAATTAATTTAGGAACAACAGAAAGGATTGGCAAGATTGCGGGATTGGGGGAAGAGGAGTGAAACAATCACCTGGGGTGGGAGGGAGGGAGGGCAGGGAAGATAGACAGGGATGGCACAGTCATAAGGAAAGATAGACAGCTGGAGGATGGAGTTGCCAGTTCAGGAAATAATCAGTGAGGTAAATTGGAGAGATGATCAGAAACATGTCAGTGTAACGTGAGGCAGGGTTGGTTGGGAAAGGGACAATGGCAGCAAGGGTGAGCTGGAAATGGGTTGTGGGTGGAGGCACTTGGGGAAAAGACACTGAAAATAAACCTACCAGAAAGAAGATGGTCATCTCAAAGTTCCCCAAGTGAAGTGAAGCCGAACCCCTAATAAATTTCACTGGAGCAGGCTGCATTTATCCATTAAAGGTTGCTTGAGTGGACCATTCATCTGATTTCAAGCAATTTTGCATAACCAATGCCAGAAGAGGTGTTGCCTGCCTTTGTAAGTCACTGTAAATGTCCAGCTTGGAACAAAAAGTCCTGACATGTTTCCATTGGAATTTATAAAATTCCATTTCACAATGAACACAAATATTGCGCCATTCTTTAGAATTTCTAGGCTCAGGTATATCATTTGGAAGATTATTTACTACTTGTTTTACTGCATAGTCCAGAACTATTTGGTCCATCAAGTTTACATTTATGAAGGAAATTTTGGAAAAGAGTTTTAGATATTAAGTATTCTATTATGAAACATGCTTCTCGTACATTAATGGAAATAAGGAAGACAGAGAAAATTATGATTAATGCACAACTAACACTGCTGTTGATATTAGTTTAAATCTCATTTTGTGCTGATTAATATAAATCCCAACACCACATCGCTCTAATCTCCTGATGTATTTGATTTGAATTTGAACATGAAGAAATATGAATAAACTTCTTTCACAAACTTGCAAGAACAAATTCTCTGAGGGTGAAATCTAACTTGTGTTAAGGACCACAGTGAAACATGTCACAGCATATAGCAACTTGTTCACTGTTAAAAAACATCTGTTGGTGATACACGGCATAGAGGTTAATGTTTCATAGACACATATAATTACTTGTAAGATATCATTTAGAAAAGTAATTGGTTCAGAATGGGAATCAGTGAAACTCAAAATTGCACATGTTTACATTCTGTGAATTATAATGTTAAATTATTAATGCTTCCTGTCATTACTGTGTAAAACATCTAAAGTGTGAGTCAAATCCTTTTCCACCACATTTGGTCCCAATCAAAGCCGAATCAGGGAATCTAGTAATGGCCAGGTTTTGGGGTGGGGGTTGATGAGAACATGGTTGGACAAGGGCCAGAGATGAAAAGGCAAAAGGTGTGAGATAAGAAAAAGAGGAGGTGCGACTTGTGAAGCCAGAGGAATAATGGTGGAAGGGGAGGGGGAGGCAATAAATTGGTGTGCATCCAGGTGGGGCACAGGGTAAAGGAATGGAAGGGATGGGAGAAGGGAGGGTTTGTAAGTTAGTTACCTAAAATTGGAGAATTCAGTGTTCATACCATTAGGTTGTAAGCTATCCAAGTGAGTATGAGGTGCCGCTGCTCCAGTTTGCGTGTGGCCTCACTCTGGCAATGGAGGAGGCCCAGGACAGAAAGGCCAGTATGGAAATGGGAAAGGGATTTAAAATGGTTAGCCACTGGGGGAATCCATTAGGCCTTGGAGGACCGAGCACAGGAGAGGTTGAATAAACCTGGATTGTTTTCTCTGGAACTTCAGAGGTTGAGGGAGACCTGATTGAAGTACATAAAATGATGAGATAGGGTAGAGAGTTGGAATCCTTCACCTGGAATTTATATGTCAGAGACTAGAGGGCATAGTTTTGAGGTTGGAGGGGCAAATATGACAGGATAAATGCAGAGGCAACAGAGAATGGTGGGTGCCTGGAACATACTGGTGTTAGATGCAGATCCAATAGTGGTATTTTAGAGACTTTTAGATAAGCACATGGATATGCAGGAAATGAAGGGATATGGATTATATGCAAGCAGAGGAGGTTAGTTAACTTGGCACGGACACTGCGGGCCGAAGGGCCTTTTCCTATGCTATACAGTTCCACATTTTATGTTAAGGCACTGTTTCGTGAATAACTACCTCTTTCAACCATCTGCCTGTTTTAGAATGTTTACTAATTGAACATACTTTATACAGCAGACTGTGTTCTTTCAAAGTGCAGGACCATTTCAGTGTGTTTTGACCAGCTCCAGTTCTGGTGAACAATATTGTTGAGATAAACAGCCCACATGCCATCACAATATAATGAAGGAACACGCCAGGACACGCTGGATCAAAATTCACAGTTTACATCAGTAGGGCAGCCAAATACAGGCACAACCTTCAGTTTCTAACCTCCCCTGTGAAAGACCCGGAGACAAAGTCTGCAGTTTCATCGCTGTTAAAGGCAATGAGCTGAATTGTGCTGACTGTGGCTGGTGGTTGCAAAGGCACTCGCCAGCATTCAGGACTCGCTGTGAAACACTGGCACATCTGTCATCCTCTCTATCAATGGGCCTCACATGGTCCTGCCATACAATCTGAGAACAATTTCATTTGAATGGGGATTCACAGCCTGAAAAGTAGGAGGGAAAAGGGATTTTTTTTTTAATGATCTCTTATAATTTTGGTTCATTCTGGGGAGGACAAAATTATTTTAGATAATTGGAAAAAAAAAGTTTGAATTGTCTCTGGTTTTGACACATTAAAAACTCAAAAAGCCTTGATGACTTCTATGGGAGGAGAAACAACACCTCCACCTAGGTCCTCTGACTGGTTGTCAAGGTGTCCTGGAGACAGGGCCTTGGCAACGTGCCACTTGTGGCTTATTTGCTGCTGAATGACTTGCCAGACTATGTGGGACACCTGTCAGCAGCAGTTGCACAGCTTGTTTAGCCCTCCACATCTGTTCCAGGTAGGTGAGGGCAGATGGTGACCACAGGTGGTATGTCTGGACACAGAGTGCCAATGCCAGTACAATCCAGCCAACATTAAATCTTAGACAATAGCATTCTACCGAAATACCTGGTAGTCAAACGTAAAGGACGTGCCAACAGATCGACATCAATTTCTGTCTTGGACAACTGAATGCTTTGTTATCAGTTTGATTCATTCTGCCCGAAGCTATGAATTAAAAATCTCTGGACATAATGTGCGGACATAATGGTCCATTGTTGGCTGTGGAATAGGTGACAACGAGCATCCAGACAGAGGAACTCAACAGGACGACAATAAAACTAGTACGACGACTAGGGTGGGGGATGGATGGCGAGAGAGAGGAAGCAACGGTCACTTGAAGTTAGAGAAATCAATATTCATAACGCAGGGTTGTCATTTCTCCTATGTTCCGTCCATATCTCTCCCTCACCTTTCCCCTGACTCTCAGTTCATGGTGAATTTTTGTGCAGGTTTTAGTTCCATCATGAGAGGGCATGACAGATCCGAGTGCTGAACTAATCACAGTCCAAGTGATCACCCATTAGTTAACGTGTAAGAAGGAACTGCAGATGCTGGTTTAAACCTAAGATAGACACAAAGTGTTATCGACCTGAAAAGTCACCCATTCCTTCTCTCCAGAGATGCTGCCTGTCCCGCTGAGTTGCTCCAGCTTTTTGTGTCTATCACCCATTAGTTAACAACATATAATGGTCATGGCTGGGGGTATTGAATTGTGCCACAGACAAGGAGACTATCTGACTCTTTCCGTCAATTGGACAATGCACTCCTTGATTCAGAGTCCTTACATAATAAAAGATTTAAAACATTTGACTCATTATATCAGTAGAAATGAGTTATGCCCCTGTCCCACTTAGGAAACCTGAACGTAAACCTCTGGAGACTTTGCGCCCCACCCAAGGTTTCCGTGCAGTTCCCGGAGGTTGCAGGTGGTTGCCGGAGGCTGCAGGTAGTGGAAGCAGGTAGGGAGACTGACAAAAACCTCCGGGAACCTCCGGGAACCCCACGGAAACCTTGGGTGGGGCGCAAAGTCTCCAGAGGTTTCTGTTCAGGTTTCCTAAGTGGGACAGGGGCATTAGGATACATTTCATAGATCTATTTAACTTAGTTTAACAAAATATAAGATGGTATAAATCATTTTGAAATATCACAGATATCTGTTCATCTTAATCACAATAAATAGAGATCATCGTCCAAATGTTTACTGAATGAAGATTGTGTCCCAATAAAAGTCATGTAATGTGCAGGAAGGTTCTGAATTAACACATTTTAATGATCAGAGATAGACACAAAAGGCTGGAGTAACTCAGCGGGTCAGGCAGCATCTCTGGTGAAGAGTAATAGGTGACGTTTCGGGCTGAGACGCTTCTTCAGGCTGAGAGACAGGGGAAAGGAGAATGAGAGATATAGACGGTGAGATATAATAAAGACGGTGAGATAGATTAGGAGAAATGAATGGAAGATATGCAAGAACCAACAATAATGAAGGAAATGTGGACACAATGGTCCATTGTTGGCTGTGGGATAGTTGACAACGAGGATACAGACAGAAGAACTCCAGGACAACAGTAAAATGAGTACAACGACTGGAGTGAGGGATGGATGGATGGAGAGAGAGGGGATGCAAGGGTTACTTGAAATTAAGAGAAATCAATATTCATACCACTGAGTTGTCATTTCTCCTATGTACCGTCTATATCTCTCGTTCTTCTTTCCCAGTCTGAAGAAGGGTCTCAACCCGAAACATTACCTATTCCTTTGGTCCAGAGATGCCGGCTGACCCACTGAGGTACTCCAGCCTCTTATGTCTGTCTTCGGTTTAAGCCAGCATCCGCAGTTCCTCACTACATATTTTAATGATCCTTTTGTGAAACTACCCTCAATAAACGGCTGAGTCACATAACTTACTCTTATCGTTAGTAGGTGACTTTGTTGAACTTGTGGGTGTAGGTATTGATGAAATCAAATCTCCAGATGTGTTACTCATCATGGCCCTGCGAGTAGAAGAGCAAACATAGTTAGAACCTCATCGCAACTTCTCATGACAACACACTGTTTAACTAAGACACAATTTTATTCAGTCCAAATATTACCCCTGTAAGAGCTGATTAAATCGTGCAATATCCATCAAATCCACAATGTATGTGGAGGCCACATCAACTCTATTCTTGAATTCCAAACCTTGATATAATTAATCTATTTAATGCAGCCTGGGATGAAACACATTTTTCTTTGCTGTGATGAGAGGAGGTTTAAGTTATTAAGCTCATTAAGGTTTTGAATTAAGCTTCATCACAAGTAAAGCACACATGAGAA
Organism: Amblyraja radiata; assembly: GCF_010909765.2. Classification (NCBI taxonomy): domain Eukaryota; kingdom Metazoa; phylum Chordata; class Chondrichthyes; order Rajiformes; family Rajidae; genus Amblyraja; species Amblyraja radiata. Next base: position 17,899,896 of record NC_045970.1, read on the forward strand.
TTCTCTTTCTATTTTCAACACATTCCCTGCCCTCAGTGGAATTCAATCTTGGAAAGTTGCATGGCTTTTACTTCAAGTAACCGTAGGATCTTAAATTGCAGGAAGCTATTAGGCCAAGTCTTTCAAATAACCTTGTAAATCTATCCTCTTCAATCAGTGGCACAGTGGTGCAACCGGTGAAGCTGCTACTTCACAGCACCAGTGAGCCGGGTTTGACCCTAACATCGGGTACTGCCTGTGTGGAGATTGCACGTTCTCCCCATGACTTTGTGGGTTTCCTTTGGGTGCTCTAGTTTCCTCTCACATCCCGAATGCGTGCGGGTTTGTAGGTTAATTGTGCCTCTGTAAGAATTGGCCCTTATGTGTAGGGAGTGGATGAGAAAGAGGAATAACTTCGAACTAGTGTGAATGGGTGATCAATGTTCGGTGTGGACTCTGGGCTGAAGGGTCTGTTTCCGTGTTGTATTTCAAAAACTAACAAAACTAAACAAAAAAATAAAACTAAAAACCTAAAATCATGTAACCAATATCCTTTTGTAAGTTGAGATTTCCTTCCACCTCTCAGGTCAAGTATCCCAGATTTTAACAGCTCTTCCAATTTTTCCATTTAGTTCTTCTGGGGATTACATTAATTCTATGGCGTCTGTTGGACAACTTCCCAAAAGATAAAGTACTTTCCATCTATATGTTCTATCATGGAAAGTGTGCTAAGTGTACTCTAGTGGATTGGCACAACAGCTCTGAGGGGTACCAAGGTGAAGTTGTGCAACTTTCGTAGTTTTCTCCCATCTATTACATGTCTGATGAAGGTGTCACCAGCTGAAACATCATCTGTCCATTCCCTCCACAGATGTTGCCTGTCCTGCTGAATTTCTCCAGCACTTTGTATTTTGCTCAAGATTCCAGCATCTGCAAACTCTTGTATTCTCTAACATTATGATAATGAGTTAACGAGATAACAAAACACGAGTTAAAGCAGATCTACTTGTACTGAGGAAGCCGGATTGTGTTGCGCCAGAGGACAAGGGGCTATACTTTAAGCTTATGCTGAGCTTCTTTGGTACTATGCAGGAGACCTAAGACAAAAGTCAGGTTGTGAGTGGGATGGATGGTTAAAATGACAGGAAAGTGGAACATCATGGAGGATGTTGACTGGTGGACTGAATGGAAGTCTTGTATCCCAATCTGTGTCTGGTTTCCCCTGTGCACTGCAAAAGAGACAATGTTGTGAGAACTTCATGAAGAAAACTAAATTGGTGGAAGTACAAATCATGCTACTTCACCTGGACTGCTTCATCCGCTCCTTGGACACGAGGAAAAGAAGTGATGAATGGGCAGGCGGATGCATCCCCTAAGATAGACACAAATACTGGAGTAACTCGGTGGGTCAGGCAGCATTTCTGGAGAAAAGGAATAAGTGACGTTTTGGGTCGAGACCCTTCTTCAGACTAACCAGCACCTGCAGTTCCTTCCTACACAGTCTGCAGAAGGGTCTTGACCCGAAGCATGACCTTTTCTCCAGAGATACGACTTGACCCACTGAGTTACATTTTGTTTAAGAAGGAACTGCAGATGCTGGAAAATCGAAGGTACACAAAAAAGCTGGAGAAACTCAGCGGGTGCAGCAGCATCTATGGAGCGAAGGAAATAGGCAACGTTTCGGGCTGAAACGGTCTGAAGAAGGGTTTCGGCCCGAAACATTGCCTATTTCCTTCGCTCCATAGATGCTGCTGCACCCGCTGAGTTACATTTTGTGTTTATCTTCGATGTAAGCCAGCTTCTGCAGTTCCTTCCTGGATGAAGTAGTCCACAGATGCATCCCCTGCCATATCACGAACAGTGCCTTGAAAAGGAGTTTAGTTAGCGGTGCAATGGATGAGTGCACCAATGCACAATTGAATAAAGAAACCATCATGATAGAGAGAACCAAGTGTCTCGTGGTGGTATCATGTTGAAGATGGTGACAATTATAGGTAATGCTCCATTGTCTATGTGAGTTAAATTAAAAGGTGAGAGGAAAAACTGGGGAAGAGGAGAACGGTACAATCAGAATTGCTGAAAATGAGACAAATACAGTTGAGTGTCCTGTTTGCAATGGTGATGGGTAAACCATGGTAAAAGCAACAGAAGGAACATCAGAATCATTCAGTGGAGACTGCAGCGAACCATCACGCTTTCCTCTGGTTTTGCAATGCCAGTCATGCTGGATGCTTGAGGAAATCTGCTTCATTCAATAACAATGCCTACAGTGGTTCCACTAACAGCTGGAGTGAGCTGCAGGCAGTGACCACTGGCAGTCAGGCTCTCCAACAGCAGTGGCCAGCACGGAGCCGGCGAGTCTGCTTCATCCATGAGATCCTCTTAATCTGGCATTTGAAGTCTCTGCCAACTCCATGCTCTACATGCTTGTGCACTAAGTTAATTTCAAGCTTGGCTCGCTGTACATTTTTTGGCCTGGAACAAGAAAAGCGGGTGCTCTCTGATCAGTGGAGTCAGGCCAAGCACAGACCACTCCTAATCGCTGAATCGGATTGACTGTTGTCAAATGTCCAGAGATGAGGGATTTAAATAACTGACTCTAAATAGCAGAATAAAGATCGATGAGACTCCAACACCTACCCATGCACAAAACCAAACTTGCTAATGATGTTTAACAGCACTGGCATTAATAGTCATAGAGTTATACAGCATGGAAACAGGTCCTTCAGACCAACTTGCCCACACCGACCAACATGTCCCATCTACACTAGTCCCACCTGCCTGTGTTTGGCCCATATCCCTCTAAACCTGTCCTCTCCATGTACCTGTCTAATTGTTCCTTAATCGTTGCAATTGTACCTGCTTCCTCTGGCAGCTTGTTCCATACGCCCACCACCCTTTGTGAGAAAAAAATACCCCTCAGATTCCTATTAAATCTTACCCCTTTCACCTTAAACCTATGTCCGCTGGTTCTCGATTATCCCGCTCTGGGCAAGAGACTCTATGCTTCTACCCAATCTATTCCGCTCATGATTTTATACACTATTAAAGCACCCCTCATCCTCCTGTGCTCCAAGGAATAGAGTCTCAGCCTACTCAACCTTTCCCTTTAGCTCAGACCCCCGAGTCCTGGCAACATCCTTGTAAATCTTTTCTGTACACGTTCCAACTTGACAACATCTTTCCTATAACATGATGCCCAGAACTGGACACAATACTCACCAACGTCTTGTATAACTGCAACATTACCTCCCCATTTCTATACCCAATGCCCTGTCTGATGAAGGCCAATGTGTCAAAAGCCTTTTTGACCACCCTATCTACCTGTGATGCCATCAAGGAACTATGTACCTGCACTCCTAGATCCCTCTGCTTTACAACACTACGCTGAGCCCTACCATTCACTGTAGTTGCAGTTAGTAACATAGAAACATAGAAAATAGGTGCAGGAGTACCGCCATTCGAGCCTGCACCGCCATTCAATATGATCACAGGGCTGCCAACATTGGGTGAGAGTTGAGGGTGAGAAATTACGAGGGAGCGTTGCGACCGGGGGGGGGTGGGGGGGTGGATGGGAAGAGGGTGTTCAGCGTTTTTGGGTTACGGCCCGTGTGCCGTAGGTTGCCGAGCCCTGTCCTAGATGTTTGGCCTCATTGTGGTCCTCCCCATGTTTTACAACCGATTCACCTGGTTAGTTTTATCTCCGGCTGCTTCATGTTGTCGGCGGTTGCACATCCAACCAAGAAAGAACAGAAGAGAAAAGATGCGACTTCACTCACAGCCGCCAACTGACGCGCTTCCCCAGACCGCACAGATCGTTGTGATATGGCACAAAAAGACAAACTGTGCTGGGACTGAAGACAGCGTGAGAATTCTGTCATCAGCGTGAGAATTGGCTGAAATGCGTGACTCTCAAGCTCAAAGCGCTCAAAGCTCAAAGCGTGAGAGTTGGCAGCCCTGTCTAAGGCCAGGATGTGACAACAGACGCACAGGGAGACACATACACAAAGGAAGACACACATACACACACAGGGAGACAGACACACACACACACAGGGAGACAGACACACACACACATACAGGGAGACAGACACACACACACACACACACACACACACACAGGGAGACAGACACACACACAGGGAGACACACACACACACACGGGGAAACACACACACACATGGGGAGACACACACGCACATGCAGGGATACACACACACACAGGGAGACACAGACACACACACACAGGGAGACACACACACAGGGAGACATACACACAGGGAGACACACACAGGGAGACACACAGACATGCACACACACAGGGAGACACACACACACACACACACACACAGGGAGACACACACACAGGGAGACACACACAGGGAGACACACACACACACACACACACACACACACACAGGGAGACACACACACACACACAGGGACACACACATACATGCACACACACACAGGGAGACACACACACACACACAGGGACACACACACACACACACAGGGACACACACACACACACACACACACACACACACACACACACACACAGGGAGACACACACATACACAGGGAGACACGCACACACACACACACACACACACACAGGGAGACACACACGCACACAGGGAGACACACAGACACACGCACACAGGGAGACACACAGACATGCACACACACACAGGGAGATACACACACACACAGGGAGACACACACACACACAGGGAGACACACACACACACACACAGGGAGACACACACACACACAGGGAGACACACACACACACACACACAGGGAGACACACACACACACACACAGGGAGACACACACACACACAGGGAGACACACACACACACACACACAGGGAGACACACACACACACAGGGAGACACACACACACACACACAGGGAGACACACACACACAGGGAGACACACACACACACACACAGGGAGACACACACACACACACACACAGGGAGACACACACACACACACACAGGGAGACACACACACACACACAGGGAGACACATACACAAAGGAAGACACACACAGACACGCACACAGGGAGACACACACACAGGGATATACACACACACACACACACACACACCTTTCCTTCCCCCCTCCATCCTCCCCTCCCTCCCTCTCTTTCCTCCCCTCCCTCTTTCCTCCCTCCTCCCTCTTTCCTCCCCCTCCCTCTTTTTCCTCACGCTTCCTCTTTCTCCCCTTTCTCCTTCCCTTCATCCATCCCCTTTCTACATTCTCTCCCCCTGTCTCTCTTTGCCTCCATCCCTCCCTTTTTTTCCTCTCTCTCTCTCACTCTCTCTCACTCACTCTTTCTCCCCTCCCTCTCTTTCCCCGGCCGCCCAATGGGGAGTTTGGTGGGCACGGTCTAGCGTGGATTGGCGGCGCTGGTGCTGCCGTCTGAGTTGAAGGGAAGGAGGGAGGGAGGGAGGGAGCGAGGTTGCTGCGGCAGCCGGAAGCGCAGCGCTCACAGACGGCTCACAAAAGCGCTGGCACCCGCTGCCCGGGACCGACGCGCTTCCCCAATCCGTGCAGATCGCTGTCATACGGCGCAAACTTGAGACAAACTGCGCGGAGCTATAGGATCTTTGCTGTGCAGGGACTGAAGACAGCCCGTCAGCGTGAGAATTCTGTCTTCAGCGTGAGGGCGTGAGGGCGTGAGAATTGGCTGAAATGCGTGAGTGTCACGCTCAAAGCGTGAGAGTTGGCAGCCCTGTGATCATGGCTGATCATCCAACTCAGTATCCTGTACCTGCCTTCTCTCCATACCCCCTGATCCCTTTAGCCACAAGGGACACATCTAACTCCCTCTTAAATATAGCCAATGAACTGGCCTCAAACACCTTCTGTGGCAGAGAATTCCACAGATTCACCACTCTGTGTGAAAAATATTTTTCTCATCTCGGTCCTAAAAGATTTCCCCCTTATCCTTAAACGGTGATCCCTTGTTCTGTTCTGGAGTTAATTAAATAATACTGCTAGATGGATCATTGATACCGGCCATGATATTATCAGATTTCTGGGTTGCTAATGTTCTTCAGGCCTATATGTGACTCCAGACCAATATAAATGTATTTTAACTACCGTCTGAAATACTGTAGCAAGGCATTCAATGCAAGGTCAGTAGGAATGCTAAGTCCATACTGATCTTGCATTGGGAATAGAGGCTGCGAATGAATATATTGAAAAATGACAACAGAAATAAATAAATATCCACATTCAGAATATTATAGACCTTCACAATCACAAAGGCAGATAATAGGCTTTGTTCAGGTGGGGGTTGGTTACTGGCAGCAAACACTAACACATGGTGACATTTGACTGTTGCAATTTCCCGAATATACCACATAAAAGTGACCTGACAAACCACAAAGCCCAGGACCATCCCTAGTAAGCTTCTACTATTACCCTGTATTCATAATTCTGTGATCATCTTTGCACTGTCCAAGACAAACCAGGAGGAATTTGACAATACAGATAATACAGACCATTGGCGAGGGGGGGGGGGGAGGGAGATAATGGTATCTGTTATTACCAATAGTCTGCTATTATCAAGTCAGGGGTTTGTTACAACCACCCAGCGGTCACTCCGTGAAACAACAAGTTGTATCATATATAAAGATAATTTTAACAGCTAAAATGTATTTTTGTTACTGCAAGCAAAATATACTAAAGGCTCTTTGCTACATTGCTGGTCAATTTCAGTGACCTCTGTAGTGTGACTAGCAGCCTGTGTTCTTAAAGAGACAGTGTTCTGATTACTGTGGGAACGTCGTCCGCTATAACCGAGATCTGTTATAAAGATCAGTCTGAAGAAGGGTCTCGACCCGAAACGTCACATTCCTTCTCTCCAGAGATGCTGACTTACTCCAGCATTTTGTCTCTACCAACATAGGTCCCTAATACTGAGGGTAGACAGTAGATATAAAAAAGAAAGGAACTTTTCTAACCTAATGGAACCAGAAACATTTCAACATTTGCATTTTATTTGGTTTAGTTTAGTTTAGAGATACAGCGCGGAAACAGGCCTTTCGACCAACCAAGTCCACGCCGACCAGCGACCCCCGCGCACTAACACTACCCTACACACCACTAGGGACAATTTACAACTTTACCAAATAATTAGCCTGCAAATTTGTACATCTTTGGAGTGTGGGAGGAAACCGGAGATCCCGGAGAAAACCCACGCAGGTCACGGGGAGAATGTACAAACTCCATACGGACGGCACCGGTAGTCAGGATCGAACCCGGGTCTCTGGCGCTGTAAGGCAGAAACTCTACCGCTGCGCCACCACGCCACCCTTACCCTGCAACATTTTGAAGAACAATGATCCTTAACTTTCCGTTAAACATTTTGCAGTTCCACGGCTGGTTTCTGGCATTTATCTGTGCCCAGGCTGATAGGGTTGGCAGTGGACCACAAACTTATTGGGATTCCCCTGCATTTAAGGACTGCAGTTGCAACCCACGCCGCTTCTATTCTCCACTGCCTGCGCACCTACTTTTCACCGCAGGCCTTTGCTACTTCAGTCTGTGAGAAATGCAACAGCACAATCAATTATAAATTGATAACATTCCCCAGCTGAAAGGAGAAAAAGTATCAAGGCCCTTAATCTGCAGCGACTGAGCACTTCAATTACACAGTGTTCAGCACAAAAAGATACGCATGTTCCTGTGATATCCTTCCCTGCCACAAGAGACCCTGAGCTACATTGCTGGTTCAAATAGTACAGATGTAAATCAGTATGTATGTGCCTGCACAGAATACATGAACAATTTCTTTTCACTTTTAATGTGTGTGGAGCCCACAAACATTGCTCTCATCCATTGATCAGTGTTCCAACTGCATGGTGCAAGCTTTGAAAGGTGCACAGATGACATCTAATGGTGGATATTTAGAACTGCAACCAGATTATCTTTTCGAGGAGTGAAGCCTCGAAAATGAATGATGTTTTATTGAGCTGCTTGTCAGAGGGCAAGAAACTCACACAACTTTGAAAGATAAATGTACTCTGGAAAATCAACTTGATCCAGAATTCATTAATTTTGTGAACACAACTGGGAGCAAAAATATATGGCAGAGATTAGCAGTAAGTGTAAATTGGCAAATTTGTCTCCTCTTTCTTGGGACTTTCATCCTTCCCTGCACGTTATTTCTGCCTTAATACTCCACCTACAGTGACGCAATTTGCCAAGTTTTTGAGGCCCTCTGAGGGGGCGCTGTAAACAGTTTATGTATAGGGCCTGTCCCACCAACATGCGATAGCATGCGTCTAGCGCAACCAAACGTGGTCGCTTGAGGCGTACGGCCTCACGGGGCTGGTCCCACTTTGATCGGCGGAGGCGTATGGAGTTGTGCGGGGCTGGTCCCGACATTGCGCGGGGCTCCATAAATCTTGCACTGTCCGAAAATCCCGCGCGACAATGGCCTGTCGGCCCGCAGCCGCATTGAGGCCGTACGCAGCGCCTCGACGGGCGTATGCAGCGTCTTGACGTCATACGCAGCGTCTTGACAGCGTACGCCTAGTGCGTGGCGTTGCGCGATGACATCACCGCCCGGCGTGCCGTTGCGTGATAACATCACCGCCCGCCGCCGTGCGACATACAAATTCAGTCGGCCCGCCCCCTGCCCAGCTGATTGGTGAGTATGATGCCGGGACCAGCTCCGCACAACTCCATACGCCTCCGCGGTTTGAATTGGGACCGGCCCCGCGAGACCGTACGCATCAAGCGACCACATTTGGTCGCGCTAGACGCATGCAATCGCATGCTGGTGGAACAGGCCCTTAAGTACTGTTTGGTCTGTCTGCCGTTGTATGTATCAAATTAGTACCTGCACTGATGTGAAGCACTTTGGTCAACGTGAGTTGTTTTTAAATGTGCTATACAAATACATTTTTTATTATTATTATTATTATTATTATTATTATTATTATTATTATTATTATTATTATTATTATTATTATTATTATTATTATTATTATTAAGTTCAGCAATGCGGTAAGATTTACAACTTATTTACTCATGGAAAGATCAGGGGTTAGCAACCCTGTTTGTCTGCAATTACATGTACTCCTTGAAGGGTCAACAATTTTACTTCGGAGTCACGTGAGTGACTACGTGAAGAACCCCGCCATGACGCATGCATGTCATATCTCTTCACGCTTGCGAAACGACAGGCGGGGTGGAGTGTCCCCTGCAGCGGTAAGTTTGAAACCGCGACCTGCAGGTAAGTGATTTACTCTGCGGTAGTTTTTGTCCCCGCGCTGTTTTTACACAGGTGGGGAAGCTGGACAAAATAGTGTCCACAAGTGCTGCGAGTAAAGCTGGCTGGGGAGGACCACAAAGTTGCGGGAGCCAGCAGCAGCTGAAGGCACAAGCCCCGTAAGGGATCAGCTGTGCCGACTTTTGGTCCCGCGCCGGCCAGAACACCACGGCCGGGCGGGAGACTATTCAGAATGGGGCCGTCGACTTTTTGGACAAGTCGAAAACGGCAGGAGACGGGGTGGAACGACGTTCCCCCGTAGCGACAATTTTAACTTGGACCTGCAGGTAAGAGCTGCGGTCTTTTTGTGTTTTTACCATGCTAATTACGGGTGGAGAAACCAACGGGCTGCGACAAAGCTGGTGGGCTAGATGGGATCAGCTGTGCCCGATGTCGCCTCCGCACCGGCCAGATCCACTCCACGGAAGGGCAGTAAGGACAAAGCTGGTGAGGGAGGACCACGGAGCAGCGGGCAGCCAGCGGCACTCGGATCACCGATAGTGGGATCAGCTGTGCCCGATGTCGCCTCCGCACTGGCCAGATCCATGCAGCCGGGCGGAAAGGCTAGACACAAAAACAAACAAGGTCGTGGACTCAGAGAAGCCCGACTTTGAACAACCGCGGGCGGCCAGCGACCGAGAGTGCTGGAGCCGGATGGAGCGGTGTGTGGAGCATTTGCTCCAATGTGACAGACTCCGGGAGATGGAGTCGGGTCACTGTGGGCCCTATGATAAACCCACAGCAGTACCTCTTGAAGGGCTGCACAGTGCTTCTACCTCATCAGAGGGGAGCACTGCGGGTCAGTTCTGGGCTGACCTGGAAGAGGGGTCCGCAGAAGGAAAGACAAGTGTGCAAGGGGTGCAGGAACAAGAGAACCTACTGGACTAATAAAATGGACTCCAACAAACACTACAGCCAAAGACAGCACCCCTACGCACCCACTGGTGAAAGCTCGAAAGCCCTGTATTCAAAACATGATTCTTTTTAGGCCATGGCCCAGGCTGGCCTTCTTGGAAGATGCGGGGACCTCCAACGCCAACCAAACCGAAAATCCAGACACCAGCGCAACAACAGCAGCGAAGAACCTACAAAAAGAAGTGATCCTGCCACTGGTAACTATGGAGGTAGGTGGGTCTGGTTCCCTACAAAATACAGGGAGCATGGAGGTTGGGGGGAGACTACACTCTTTTCTGAATGCATGGAGCATGTTAACAACCGATACTTACATCTTAAGCAGTATCCAGGGATATACAATAGAGTTTATACACAAGTACAGCCCTCCAGCTCAACATATACCGAACCGAATGTTCGTGCCTTCTGATAAAGAAAAATCAAAAGCGCAAGCTGAACTGGAGCGGCTTTACATAAAAGGTGTATTTGAGAAAACTCAACACGAACCATTAGAATTCGTGTCCAATATATTTATCAAAAACAAAAAAGATGGTGGTTGTCGCATCACCATAGATCTGACAAAATGGATACCTTTGTTACTGCTAAACAATTAATTTCCAAAGGTTACTTCATGGCCAGCATCGATTTAAAAGATGCTTACTATCCAGTGCCTATACGAGGTGACCACAGATGTTACTTAAAATTCAACTGGATGGGCAACTCTGGCAGTATAAAGCACTGCCAAATGGGTCATGAGCCCCAGGCTGTTCACAAAAATTTTGAAACGAGCCCTAGCATTTCTACGTAAACGTAAACACATGGTCATGGCATATTTAGATGACATACTCATTGTGGGCAAAACTTTGGAATTGGCCAAACAAACTGTAACAGCCACAAAACAGTTATTTGAAAAACAGGGATTTATTATCCATCCAGTTAAATCTAAACTAACGCCTTCCACTACTATGGACTATTTGGGGGTTTCACCATTGACTCAGTTCACATGTCGGTGACTCTGCCTAAGGGAAAGGCTAGAGATTTAATAGAGGCTTGCATAACCTCATTGACATCAGCAAACCATCCATCAGATTGGTAGCAAAAGTAATTGGCAAATGGTGGCTGCCTTTCCAGCCACACAATTTAGACCTCTACATTACCAAAACTTACAGAGAGCAAAAATACAAGCACTCTAAATTAATGCAGGTCACTTTGACAGACCTATGAAACTACCAATCAAGCTAAAATGGAATAAAATGGTGGATAGATAACATCTGGCTTTGTTCCAATCCAATCATTGTCAGTAACCTTTCCATGGTACTACAAACTGATGCCAGTGCACTTAGGTGGGGAGCCACCAATACCATCACCAGCTGTGGAGGTAGATGGACTGCTCAGGAGGCATCATTATTACTCACACTAGGCATAAACAACCTGGAAATGTTGGGTGCATTCCATGGCCTAAAGTCATATTGTACTGGGTCATATCACCAGCATGTTAGACTACAGATAGACAATACCACCGTGGTAGCATACATTAACCACATGGGTGGAAACAAATCGACATCATGTGACAATCTGGCTAATACAATTTGGCAATGGTGTATCCAGAGAGATATTTGGATATCAGTCACTTACCTACCAGGAAGACTAAATTTAGTGGCAGACTCCAGGTCACGCAAATTTAATGAAAACACCGAATGGATGTTGAATAAAAAAGTATTTGCTGATATTACAGCAAAATATGGAACACCAGATATCGATCTATTCGCATCCAGACTTAACCACCAGTTATCAAATTATGTTTCATGGGAACCAGACCCTGGGGCAGCGGCGACAGATGCATTTTCGCTGCATTGGGGGGGAAATTGTTTATTTACGCATTCCCTCCTTCCTGCCTCATCAGTCGGGAATTAAGGAAAATACAACAAGACTCTGCGTCTGGTATTGGTAGTACCCGATTGGCCTACTCAACCATGGTTCCCAGTGGTATTAAACATGGTATTGATGAGGGATTACGTGCCCTCCGCTCCCACCCTTGATCATATACTTAACTGGTATCTCTTCTCTAATCTTACTATGTTTAGTCATTACAGTTATCTGTGATTTCACACCGCTGCTTTGAAGAATGACACGCATGCGTCGTGGCGGGGTTCTTCACGTAATCCCTCATCGCAACTCCTCATAAAATACAGATCAAACTTCAAACTGGTAAGTTCTCATTTAATCTTACTATTAAACTGCATTGTTAGTCTTCAGTGAGATATGTGACCCACAAATACATCCCCACACATGTGCTCTGACCCCCTTGGCCATGGAGCTAAGGCTGGTGGATGATCTCAGCTTCTTCAACTAAGAATAATTTCAGGCTACAAACCTCCGCCATATCTCACAGTTCACTGTTATCTGCTGTATTAAGGAGGTGAAGCAAAAGCCTCATTTATGGAGGGAATACTGCATGTATTTTCATTTGTTCCCCGCGGTCGAGGGCCTCGAGCCTTCCATTGACAGGACGATCTTGGCTCCCGTAGCCGGCGGTAAGTGCCCTCCGCGTCGGGGCGATCAAGCTCCTGCATCGGGGAGATGTCAGCTCCCCCGCGCCGGGCGATCTGACCCCGGGTCGGGGCTGGTCAAACCTTATGCGTCGTTTGGAGCTTCCCGACCGGTCTCTACCCGAGACTGCGAGCTTCTCGATGGTGAAATCCGCATCGATGGAGTGTCGATCCCAGGCAAGGGATCGGCTCCGATGGTAAGTCTATGTCCCCGCAGTAGGGCTCAAAGTCAGTCCCGAGCAAGGCCGCCAGCTCCATGATGTTAGGTCATAGAGCGACCGGAGATACGATCCGGAAAACAATCGCACCCCCGGCAATGTAAGAGATTGAAAAAAAAGTTTCCCCCGACCACCTCCCCCACTTCGATCCTGACTAGACCGAAGAAGGATTTCGGCCCGAAACGTTGCCTATCTCCTTCGCTCCATAGATGCTGCTGCACCCGCTGAGTTTCTCCAGCATTTTTGTGTACCTTCGATCCTGACTATGTGTGCGGAGTTTGTATAATCTCCCTGTGACAATGTGGGTTTTCTCCAGGTGCTCCGGTTTCCTCCCACACTCCAAAGTCGCGCAGGTTTGAAGATTAACTGGCTTCTGCAAATTGTCCCTAGTATGTGGGTTAGAACTAGTGTACGGGTGATCGCTGGTCGAAGCGGACTCAGTGGGCCGAAAGGCCTGTTTTCACGCTGTATCTCTAAACTAAACAATGCAGCATCGATTCATTTTCTAGTAACAATTCCAAGTAGATGGAAAATAATTGCTTGAATATCCTCAAAAGGGTGGCTGAAGACAAGACACTTGCTGTGCTACATGCTGACAACTGTAAGAACTAGTAATAACTCAATAGGAAATACCATGCTGAAACCACAGTTTCAGTGTGATATTATGGGGACCACAGGCAGTCTTGTGCTGCAAACCTCAGAATTGAAGTCCTAAGTCTCTATGTAACTTTTATAAATTGTGCTGGATACTCTTAACTGCACAGTAGGAGCTGAGCAATTTCTGGACCTAGGTTATAGAACAGCACGAAATCCAAACATTTTTTACATGCAACAGCCGAAGGGAAGGAAGAAGGTTGTTGGTAAATTAAAGGACGGTAAAACTAGCAACATGATTTTAAGATGACCAGATATAATACATCATACCAAGATTTAAAAAAAGTGGCATAAACAAAAATAAGACTTAAAAACCTCTGGCATTAAGTTTATATTTCTGAGAAAAAGTAACATGTGGGTAATGAATTAAGAAAAATACCATAACAAAGATGAAGCTGAATAGCCACTGAGAAGGGTCCCAATGGGAAACATCACCCATCCTTTTTCTCCTGAGATGCTGCCGGACCCGCTGAGTTACTCCAGCATGCAGTGTCTATCTTCAGAATATACACGCATCTGCAGCTTCTTTCTACACACGTTTAATGATGTGTTCTGTTAACAACCGATTTCAGCGAAAAACGATGTGAAATATTCCTGAAGTGGTCAGGTAGAATCTCAATAAATAATCATGATCTGGATCTCCCAATCAAAAGCTGCGACTGATTAGAACGGGTAGCTTTTATTCATTTACATTAATGGGCCTGCTAAACAATATGCCAGTGAAATCTTACAAGTTTAGTTTAGTTTATTGTTGCTGGTACTGAGGTAGAGTGAAATGCATTTTTGTTGCGTGCTATCCAGTCAGCGGAAAGACTATGCATGATTACAATCGAGCTGTCCACAGTGTACAGATACAGGGTAAAGGAAATAACATTAAGTTCAAGACAAAGTCCAGTAAAGTGTGCAAAGTTGTTTCACTGGTGCTAATCTCTATGTTTTTGAAATTTCTTTTATGAGGGAATGTCATTTTTTTGTTTGACTATAAAATTTGCATGATGAAAGAAAAAAATATAACTTTTGGTATTTTGATTTCCACCTTAATTCTATATGATTTAAATGCAGCATTTCTTTACTAAAGACAAGATTCTATTATTTGATTGGCCTTTGCCAGTCAGAATATTGAGTATAGCGGTTGGGACACTAGGTTACAATTGTATAAGATATTGTTGAGGCTGCATTTGGGGTATTATGTCCTGTTTTGATCACCCTGCTATAGGAAGGATGTCATTCAGCTGGAAAGTGTGATGAGAAGATTTGCAAGGATATCGCCAGGACTCTGAGCTATAGGGAAAGGTTCGACAGGCTAGGACTTCAATCCTTGGAGAGCAGGAGGCTGAGGGGCGATCGAGATTATTAAAATCATGAGGTGAATAGATAAGGTGAATGCACAAAGTGTTTTACCTGGGGAAAGGTAATCAAGAACCAGAGGACGTTGGTTTAAGATGAGAAGAGTAAGATTTAATAGGATTCTGAAGGGCAACCTATTCACTCAGAGGATTGTGGGTATGTAGAACAAGCTGCCAGAGGAGGTATATGTGACAGCATTGAAAAGATACTTGGGACAGGTACATGGATAGGAAAGGTTGAGAGGGATGCGAGCTAAATACGGGCAAATGGGATTGGGCACGAACGTTGGGCCAAAGGACCCGTTTCTATGCCAAATGACACTATGGCTCTATTCTTGGTTTCTTGGTCCACCAAAATATTCCAAATGGAATTTAAACTGGAGGTGGTGAAGGGAGGGCTTAAGCCAGAAGGGGTTATTGGGAAGAAAGAGCTACTTTAAATTTAGTTGCATCTGGTTGGGTAACGAGAGTTGGGTGGAGATTATTCCATGCTTTAATTGTGCGGAGGTGGGACACAGTGAGATCCCACTAGTGACTGTGTGATGGGGAATGAGGCAACTCTGGTCAACTCTGCTCAGCAATGGAGAGAGAGAGAGAGAGAGAGAGACCGGTCAAATGGACCAGTACCCCCCCCTCCCCCCTCTACACACACACAGCGCGGCGCTCCCTCATTCCCACACACAGTGCGCGGCGCTCCCTCACTCCCCCCCTCCCCACACAGTGCGGCGCTCCCTCTCTACACAATGCGGCGTTCCCTCATTCCCCCCATCAGCCCCTCTCCCCCCCCCCACAGTGCGCGGCGCTCCCTCACTGCCCTCTACACACAGCGCGGCGCTCCCTCATTCACACAACACAGCGCTCCTTCACTGCCCTACCCCCCCCACACAAAGCGCGGCACTCCCTCTCCCTCCCTCCCTCATTATTATATAACATTATCTGTCTGGGGAACATTCCGTCTGGGGACCTTGCGTCCTTATGGCATTAACATTGAATTCTCCCAATTTTGCTAGCCCTTGCTGTCTCCTCCCCTTCCTTAACCCTCTAGCTGTCTCCTCCCACCCTCCCATCCGCCCGCCCTCGGGTTCCTCCTCCTCCTCCCCCTTTCCTTCTTTCTCACCCCCCCCCCACCCCCCATCAGTCTGAAGAAGGGTTTCGGCCCGAAACGTCGCCTATTTCCTTCGCTCCATAGATGCTGCTGCACCCGCTGAGTTTCCCCAGCAATTTTGTGTACCTCGATATTCCAGCATCTGCAGTTCCCTTTTGAACACTATAACATTAATTGGCCCTCATAAAGAATGAGGCACAACATACAATTACTTTACTAATGAACGCACCAGCCTAACTTTTTCTGGAACCTTTAATAGGTGGAAATTAGCTAACCAGCACAATGTTGCATTTCTACCAATATTAGGTTCTATGCACGAGGTGCTGTTGTAAAACAGCTCATGAATAAACAGGGAAACCCAAACACCAGATTTCCATTGTTAATTGTTCAATCCAGAAGTTGTTTCTTCAATAATGAGTTTCATTATGTTACCATTATTACTTGTACAATAAATGGCCAACATATATTTAAACATTGTACACAGATGGCTGAACTTGTTCATCCTTTCTGACTTACACATTCACAGATTGAGAGGATCCCTGTTACAAAAGATAAAGGTCCTAATATCAAATTCCTAATTCACACCCTGAAATGCAAAAGGCATGTTGTACATTTACAGGCTGTGGCATGACCTGATCTGCACATGAAAGCTTTGCTATTTTGGATGAAGTTTGCCGTTTGTCTTCATTTCTCTTTATCCCAATTTAATGGCAGGCAGTGATTCAGATTTCCCAGCATGTGACCACTTTCGCTGACTCTCTGCTGATTTCTTCATTCAAATCCTTGCAGTATTCAGCACTACTCCTCCTCACAGAGAGATGGAGCAAGAGACTGTTAATAGAGGATAACGCTATCTCAGTTTCTCCAGTGGAAGGCAGAGCGTATAAGCAGCGTTAATAAAAGGCTAATGTTTAGCATCTACTGGCAGGGTTGAAAATTGTGGAGGATTTTGAATTGAAGGGAGACAGGGAGTGAAGAAAAACCTGCAAGTAGATGCATGAGAGATAGGAAGGTTGTGAAAGCACGTTCAGGAGACTGGAATTAGAGACATTATTCAGAAAGACAGAACTGCCGGAACAGTCCATTGTCAGTTCCATAAAATCGCTGTGGCCAGGAACCTCTCTCTGCACGCTAATTATCTAAAGTGAATGTAGGGCATAGACTGTGACACATTTCAAGAAGGCAGAAGAAGTACAAGTGAGCCTGGAGAAAACAACTAGAGGTGTAATTAGCAGAAAACTCAGATTGGGATACATGTCTTTTTTAGTTTCGTTTTGAGATACTGCATGGAAACAGACACACCAGCTCCCTCAGTCCATGCCGACCATTGATCACCAATCAACACTAGTTCGATGTTAGGCAGACAAAAATGCTGGAGAAACTCAGCAGATGAGGCAGCATCTATGGAGCGAAAGAAATAGGCAACGTTTCGGGTCGAAACCCTATTTCTTTTGCTCCATAGATGCTGCCTCACCCACTGAGTTTCTCCAGCATTTTTGTCTACCTTCGATTTTCCAGTATCTTCAGTTCCTTCTTAAACAGTCGTTCGAAGTTATCCCACTTTCTCATCCACTCCCTACACATTAAGGATAATTTACAGACAGCAATTAGCCTACAAACCCGCAAGTCTTTAGGATTTGGGAGGAAACCGGAGCGCCTGGAGGAGATCTACGCAGTCTCAGGAAGATTGTACAAACTCTATGCAGACAACACCTGACGTCAGGATCGAACCTGGGTCTCTGCTGCTGTGAGGCAGCAGCTCTACGACTGTGCTGGCTTCTCTCTGGCATAGACTTATGCAGGAAAGCACCCACAAAACCTAAAATAGGAAAACCTACCAAGCATCTCAAAAAGTAACAATAATACAGACACTTGGAAAAACAGAGGCAGCAAATAGATACAGGGGCACATATTTAAATGATTGTTCTTCTCATTTGTACATTAAATCCAATTAAATTTAATTATCAACAATAGAAAGATGGATATCAGCATAGAGATGAAGGGTGTACTTTGCTGATCTGTAATTTTGGCTGTAGTGACATTTTTTGAGTGTAACCTCTGTGACCTTAACATTGGGAATTTAACAGATTTTTCAGTTCAGGCATTCAAAGTTAGCTCAGCTTAAAATCAATTTACATATCTCTGCAAACAGTGCAGTAACTGTGATGAAATCACAACCCACGGAGTTCGGTTTTGGAACTGGCTAACGATGTGCAACTGCTATGTAGTAGAGAAGAATGGTGAAACAAGGAACTCCAGATGCTGGTTTACCAAAAAGACACAAAGTGCTGGAGTAACTTAGGAGGTCAGGCAGCATCTCTGGAGAACGTTGATGGGTGACATTGCAGGCAGGGACCCTTTTTCAGACTTATTGTGGTGGGGGGGGGGGGGGGGGGACTGAAGATGAGTTCCAATCTGAAATGTCACTATCCATGTTCTCCAGAGATGCTTCAAAAAAAGACATAACATGCTGGAGTAACTCAATGAGTCAGGCAGCATCTCTGGAGAACATGGATAGATATTGTTTCGGGTCAGAACCCTTCTTCAATCATCACTGCAATAAGTCTGAAGGGTTCCAACCCATCCATGTTCCCCAGAGATGCTGCCTGACCTGTTGAGTTACTCCAGCACTTTGTGTCTTTTTTTAATTTCTCAGTTTATTACATTTTTTCGGTGCTTCCGGTGTGGGAAATTAACCACTTCAATTTCAGTAATTTGTCAACCTGTTAATGAATTCATAATTCTACTCAAATAGCTCAATTTTCACTCTTAACTTTCACAAACACCAAATTATGGTTTCTGGAGAAAATTATAACCTTACTGCGAGTCGTGGTTACAATACAAATTTCAGGTTCTCAATCAAATTAAGATCTGCAGGCTTCCAAGCAATAATTTTCCCTAGCATTTGTGCCATGTTTTTGCGTTGTGCAGAGTTCGAGGGTGGACAGTGCCTCAGGTGTCCCTCGTATTCACTATGTAATGACGAGAGGAATGCTTCCTGAATGTAAGAGGACAAGATGCCATTTGCCTAACATTAGGACTCCCTATAGCTTAGTCCTCTCTGTAACTAGACTCAGCTCAGTGTTTATATATGCACATACTCACAACATACCCATATCTATATAACTAAAAGTCTCATCTTGACCACTTCCTGTCTGCGCTGTATATTGATTTTAGAAAAAACGCTACCATATATCGCTATGATTTTTGGCCATCTTACTCACATTCCTCCTGCGCTGAGGCAGCCTCCTGGATTTTTCCGATTGATGAAAAATAAAAAAGTTATGAGTGTTTAAAAAATCTTGAGGTCAGCTGATTGGTCCTCTCACCTGTCAATCACCACGATGAAGGTAACGCCCCTTCCGGGGGGGGGGGGGGGGTAAGGGTGGGGCATGACTATAAAACCCCGGATGTCTGAAACGTGAGAGTCACTCTGGAAGATCGTGAGGGAGAGTCCACAACTGTGATTCTAAGCTGTGAATCAACTGAACTGTGAGTCTGCAATGTACTTGCAATAAATGATTTGTTAGCCCTTAATGACAATGCAATGAGTTGTTTGGCAATTTGGTGGCCTGCACTCAGCTTGAAATGCTTTGAAATTGAATTTGGTGGCCTGCACTGTTTGAAATGCTATGAAATTGAATTTGGTGGCCTGCACTCTGCTTAAAATGCTATGAAATTGAATTTGGTGGCCTGCACTCTGCTTGCAATGCTATGAAATTGAAGTTGGTGGCCTGCACTCTGCTTAAAATGCTATGAAATTGTATTTGGTGGCCTGCACTCTGCTTAAAATGCTATGAAATTGAATTTGGTGGCCTGCACTCTGCTTGAAATGCTATGAAATTGAATTTGGTGGCCTGCACTCTGCTTAAAATGCTATGAAATTGAATTTGGTGGCCTGCACTCTGCTTGAAATGCTATGAAATTGAATTTGGTGACCTGCACTCTGCACTTTGCTTGAAATGGAATTTCAAGGAATAGCCATGAGTGAATTGCCAGCCCACCCACCCTGAATGACTGATCTGCCTGCCCACCAGCCCTGAGTGACTGAGCTGGCAGCCCAAGAATCCATTTGGCCCACAATGTCCATACTAGCCCTCTGGGAACTAGTCCCTTCAGCCCACAACACCCATACTAGCACTCTAGAACCCCCCCCCCCCCCCTTACTGGCACCAATATTGGAATTGGTGGAGAGGTCAAATATTGCGTTGGGGGGACCAACCCTCCCGTGTGAACATGGGACCGAACGGGTCCCACTTAGTCTAGTATATATATATATATATATATACACACATATACTCAAAAAACAAACAAATAGAACAGTGCAACAATAATAATAATAGTCTTTTGCAGTTCAGAGCCTATATGTGATGGTAGTGTTTAATAGCCTGATGGCTGTAGGGAAGAAGCTGTTCCTGAACCTGGATGTTACGGTTTTCAGGCTCCTGTACCTTCTTCCTGATGGCAGTGGTGAAATGAAAGTGAAGCCAGGATGGTGTGGCTCTCTGATGATGTTGGCTGCCTTTTTGAGGTGGTGGGGAGGTCAGAGCCAGTGATGGACTGGGCAAGTATACCATACATCTCCTATGTTTGTATCTCATTTTGATCCCACTGTCCTCCATTCCTGGCCCTTTCCCACTGACCTCCTCCATAGTCCTCCGCAAGACTGCAGCTTTTGTTATACCTTGGCCTCCAATGAGGCGGTACTCGCTTATTAACCCCTCCCCTTCATTACCCCTCTGCTTCTCAATCCATATTACTCCCTGCCGTGGAATGTATCCCTGCTATTGAGCATAACTGAACTTCGGACTGTGACCCACCCATAAGCAACGACACAGCAGATCAGCCAATGAATTTATCTAAATGACAGGGAAATTATACTGGAGTTATGTGCATAAACAGCACCTGGAGCACAGGTTAAAATCACTTAACAAATCATTGACACATCAAAGATTGGGGCACTTCGAATGACGTACTTGAGAGTTGACCAATATGAAATGATCAAACAAAAAAAACTTAAGCTGAGAATTTCATCCATTGTTGGTGCACTGATGAATACTGCATTTCTCCCCTATGGTAAAACGGGCTAGTCTGAGAAAAAAAATCATTAAATTGAGATATCATTGCTTTGAGAAATCTTCATAATGATTTATCTCCCATTTACAAGTGGTTGGCCCTGACTTGTGCATTTGCAGTTGGCGGTTAATAACCAAGCTCCCGGTTCATTGCTGCATTACATTTCCACGCTGCTCTCTGGGAAGAGGACAGTGCTATCATAGTGTACAACCCCTGGCTGTAAGGGAGACGAGGGAACATGGAGGGATCAGGAATAGCGTTGTCGGGGAAATGAAGGAATGGGAGCTAAATGGAAAAAGGGGAATATTAAAGAGAAGGAGGGGGAAATAGGAGGAGAGGGGAAAGTGACAACACATTAAATGATACAGTATTGTATGTTGGTCCCTACTCTATGAAGTAGCCTCCTCAGGCCGTGTGCTGTAACCAGGCAGGAGCAATGATTGGATCACTGATACAGCATTGACAGATCACAGCACAGTGCACTGAGGTACATACTGTAGATGCCACTATCTCTGGTGCTGGGAAAGGGCAGCATACGGAAAATAATAGAGGGAGGCACATGGGAACACATGGGAACACATTTGAGTTCCTCATTTGCTGGATGATTTGCTCCTTGCTTCACTGTGGATGAAAAGCATAGTTCATTGGTCGTGATCTTCTGATCCAGTTCCTGTCTGTAATGAACGTAAATGACATCATCGGGTACGTGCAAGAGGACAAGAAAATACCAGCTGCACAGTGGTGGATAATGTCAGAAAGTGTCTGGTGACGGGTAGGACTTGCACTGGAAGTGGGTCAAACATCTCATCTTAACCATCAAGGTATCTGTGACTTATGTAGAATCCAACCACAGTTTTTTTCTTTCACAATCTAATTTCAAGCCATTGTCATGGTGTGGTGTGAAAATACTTTTGTAATTCTGCTTCTCTTGGATCTTGGTTTGCTGTAGCTGGCAATGAACAGGATGGGGCCAAGATCAGTCAACGTCAAACAGAATTTTCAGGAACCCAAGCAGAAACAGTAACCGCAGCAACCCCTTCCCTGAACGTAACTGCAATTCACAATAAAACCATGAATGCCGGCCGCTCTTCTGATAGCGTAATATATCAAGGCTTGCTTACATGGGATACAATATAATCACTGTTACCCACATCAGTCAATGTTGAATCATTAGGTATTTAGGCTAATTAAACACAAAAGTATGCATTCAAAAACAGAAACTGGAATTCACAGCAATGAGGTCAGAGAAAATAAATGTTATTTACTATGAAGATAAATAAGAGACCAGAATCAATATTCAATCCAACCAGCAGTAAAATAGCTTTGCATCTTATTGTCAGTCCTTTTTTCTGGTCTATAATCCTTATCAGTTTGTTTATTTGATCCTTCTATGCAGCATCACTCACTAATGCTGCATAGTTAATAATAAATACAACCGTTATAAATTCCTCTCTGCATTAATTGCCAGTCAGGAACAAGAAAGATCACACATGCACATTAGAACAGTACAGAACAGGAATAATGTTTGCACCGAAAAAGATGCCTCGCTGAACTGATCTCATCTACCTGCACAGGATCCACATTCCTCTATTCGCTGCATTTTCCTGTGCCTGTGTAAAAGCCTCTTAAATCCCACTATCGTATCTGCCTCCACCACCACCCCCTGGCTATACGTCTCGGGCCAAAACACCCTCAGAGTCAAAAAAACTTGCCCTGCACATCCATGTAAAAATTTCCTCCTCTCACATATCGCGATGTCCTCTAATTTTGGACATTTCCACCCTAGGAAAACAGTTCTAACTGTCTACCTTTTCTATGCCTCTCATAATTTTATATACTTCCATCAAGTCTCCCCTCAACCTCCAATGTTCTAGAGAAAACATTTCATCCAACATCTCCCTGAAGCTGAAACCCTCTCATCTAGGCAGCATTCTGGTAAACCTCCTCTGCACCCTTTCCAAAGCTTGCACATCTTTCCTGTAATGGGGCGACCAGATCTGCACGCAATGCCCTAAATGCAGCCTAACCAAAGTCTAATCGAGCTGCATCATGACTTCCTGACTTGTACTCAATGCCTAGCTATGTACCAAATGCCTTCATTCCTACCCTATCTACTTGTGTTGCCACCTTTAATGAACTATGCTTGGACATTCCTGTTCTGGAAGCAGTACTCCAGTTTTGGACTCCAGTTGTATGGAGGATACACAGCAGGTAAACAGCATGTTGCATTGAATGGAAATTAACTCAGAAAAAAGCAGCCTTCATTGTTTAAAAAAGATTGGTTTATATTTCAAAATACATGCATAGTATTGGCCATGTCGCTGCTCACATGAGTTCTCTTGTATCTCTTTGATCTAGACTTTAAAAAGGAGTTTACTTAGAAACCATTAAAAAGGAGTCTACTTAGAAACTGTTTTGCAAATACCACAATGATTTTTTTTGCAATTATAATTTTTGATACAAAAAATGTTGTACATTGGAGGCAAGGTCAGAAAGGACTGCTGTAGTGTTGCATGCCTAGAGTACGCGGCCAGCAGATCTGAAGTTTGCATGTGGTAAATGGGCACATACTTTGAGCTGCATCTGCTATTGCATTGATGCTGGAAATGTTCTGTGTATCATTAACTAATCATCTGAAGGAAGAAAGCGCAACCCTCCCTAAAAAATTAAATAACGAGATATCATAATCTGTGAGTTGTATTCTTAATGTGAAAAATGGTTGCCTTTATCGAATAGTATAGTTGAAATAGTAAAGATTAATTGAGAACAAAGCTTGAAATAAGAAAGAATTATTATTTAAACCAAATGTGTACAAAACTGCATTAACTCTGGGCATAAATTAATAAACTTCTTTTAATGCTACAGATCTGAACCACAGATAATATACAACACTACCAATTGTCAATAAACATGGTGCAACAAGCTAGACAAGGAAGGAAACCTGACTGTATAGATATGACTTTCTCACACTTGTTTCCCTCGTCCCTATTGCAATCTGTCTCTCAGTGCTGCATGAACCAATGTGATAGAGCATAGAACATGGAAACGTACAGCACAGGAACAGGCCCTCTGGTCCACAATGCCTGTCCCAAATATGATGCCAATATAAGCATCTGCTTGCACATGATCTATATATCTCCTCCATTCCCTGCATGTTCATGTGTCCTTTTAAAAGCCTCTTAAATGCTTCCATTGTATCTGCCTCCGCCACCACCCCGGGCAGTGCATTCCAGGCACCCACCACACTCTGTGTAAAAAATCTGTTCCATACATCTTCTTTAAAATTTGCCACTCTGATCATAAAGCTATGTCCTCTAATCTTTGATATTTTCACCCTGGGAAAAAGGTTGTGGCTGTCTACCCTATCTGTACCTCTCATAATTTTATGTACTCTATCAGGTCTTAGTTTAGTTTATTGTCGCAAGTACCGAGGTACAGTGAAAAGCTATAGTTGCGTGCGAACCAGTCAGCAGAAAGCCAAAACATGATTACAATCAAGCCATTTACAGTGTATAGATAAACAGATACATGGTAAGGAAATAACGTTTAGAGCAAGGTAAAGCCAGCAAAGTCTGATTAAGGATAGACTGAGGGTGATAATAGTTCAGCACTGCTCTCTGGTTGTGGTAGGATGATTCAGTTACTTGATAACAGCTGGGAAGAAACTGTCCCTGAATTTGGAGGTGTGTGTTTTTGAACTTCTATACCTTTTGCCAGATGGGAGAGAAGAGAAGAGAGAGTGGCCAGGGTGCAACTCATCCTTGATTATGCTGCTGGCCTTGCCGAGGCAGCGTGATGTATAAATGTAGTCATTAGAAGGGAGGTTGGTTTGTTCGATGGTCTGGGCTACGTCCACAATTTGCAGCAATTTCTTGCGGTCTTGGATAAAGCTTTTCTCCCCCAATCCTCCGACATTCTAGAGAAAATGATCCAAGTCTATCCAACCAATCCTTATAGGTAATATCCTCCAATTCAGGCATCATTCTGATAAACCTCTTCTGCACCCTCTTAAAACCTCCAGCTTGTTTAAGTAATGAGGAGGTGACCAGACCTAATCACAATACTCCAAATGCAGCCTAATCAGTCCTATAAATCTGCATTGTGATTTCCTGACAACTGTACTCAATGCCCTGGCCGATGAAGGCAAGTATACCATACGCCTTGTTTACCACTACTTGTGTTGCCATGTTCAAGGAGTTATGGACATGGACCTAAAGATCGCTCTGTATGTTAATACTGTTCAGGGTCGCACCATGAATTACATACTTTCCCCTTAATTCAACCTCCCATAGTTCAAAACCTCACACTTGCTTGAATTAAACTCCATCTGCCATTTTTCCGCCCATTTCTGTGGCTGATCGGTATTCCGCTGTACTCTTCGAAATTATAATAGACTTACACCCTTTGTTTTTGGAGTACAATTTTACATAAAAGCTGAAATGTAATTTTCCTTTGTCAACAATATTAAGAATAATTAATAACCAACAAGAAAATGCTCAATATTTACTTTGAGTAATTGAGTAATAATATTCCTTCCTGTTGATCCATCATACAAGACCAGCATGGATAGTTTGGTAGTTGTTGATATTTTACTTTATCCTCTAAAGGTTGGCATTGTGGTAGATTGGAGGTAGTCTACCCCAGTCACAGGCCCATTGTGCAACACAATCATACGGTGTGAGAGGCAGCTTTAACTTAAAGTGGCAATAATTACATGGATCATAGGTTTTTACGATAATATTATTTTTGAAAAGATTTTGCACTGGTTTAACATGGGCAGAAGATTAAAAAGCAAAACAACTGCAATATCTATTTTAGCCAGTAAAATGCATTCCTATCTACTAATCAACCAATAATATATTGTACAATACAAACTTTAGAAATGGAAGCAGATAAAGTTGAGACACCAGCACCCTGCAGTTTATTCTGCCATTCAACAAGATTACAGTTCATTCTGTATTTTAAGCCCCTTTTCCTGCCTGATCCCCACATTGTTTAGTTTCAGAAAATAATTCTGGTCTCAATCATTGATAGAATCATTTTGTGAGCATCCAACATAGGGAATTTCGATGATTTACAACAATCCAAGAGAAAAAACATCACTTTTCCCTCCTAAAATGCAGTTTCATTATTCTATGAAAATATCTCCCTGTTCTAGACCATCTATCCAAAGGAAACAGCCTCACGTCATTGTTCTTGTCAGAATCTTGAGCAAAGTACAAAGTGCTGGAGGAACTCAGTGAGCCAGGCAGCATCTGTGGAGGGAATGGAAAGACAACAAAGTAGGGTCCTTACCCGAAACGGCGTCTGTCCACTTTCCACCACAGATGCTGTCTAGCCCTGAGTTCCTCCAGCACTCTATGTTTTGCTCAAGATTCCAGCATCTGCAATCTTTTGTATTTGCTTTTCAGAATCTTCCCCAGCTTCAGTAAGAACTCTTTACGTTTATATGACATGATGTGCCATGAATCTTACTCAGTGTCACCCATTATGACCATCACACATCCCAGGAAACAATTTAGTCAAGTTGCAACCAATCCAAGATAAACATAAATATTACTTCATGTGCGGCCCCACCAAAGTGCAGCAGGACTTCCTTATTCTTGTTTCCTGGAACAACTGATAATATTCTGAATTTCACACACCACCATTTAGTATATTTTTAAGGTTTGATGACAGTTCCAGAATATAGTGAATTTTTGGAATATTATCACTTAAACATAGTGAATGTTTGGAAGACCATCATTAGTACATATACTCTCTCTTCTGTCACCTCTTTTGTGTGGGAACAGGCCCTTTGACCCACCGAACCTGCACCGACCAGCGATCCCCGCACATCAACACTATCCTACACGCACCAGGGACAACTTATACTTATACCAAGCCAATGAGCCTACAAACCTGTACGTCTTTGGCGCTTGGGAGGAAACCAAAGATCTCGGAGAAAACCCACGCGGTCACAGGGAGAACGTACAAACTCCGCACAGACAGCAAGGATTGAACCCGGGTCTCCAGTGCTGCAAGAGCTGTAATGCCCCTGTCCCACTTAGGAAACCTGAACGGAAACCTCTGGAGACCTTGCACCCCACCCAAGGTTTCCATGAGTCGCCAGGGGTTTTGGTCGCTTGCCTGGAAAGCCTCGACCGAAGCATGAGCTGCATCAACTGACCAAAGATCCAATAGGATCTTTGCTACCGACCGCACGCACACACACACACATCGCGAAGGTGGGGGCCAGAGACAGCGGAGGAGCGCTGTCTGCGCGATGAAGAGGAAGGTAAATGGCTGCCACAGAATACGGTAAGTCCTTTAGAGAGCGCGGGAAGGAGGGAGAGAAGGGGAGAGAAGGGGAGAGAAGGACAGAGAAGGGCAGAGAGAAGGGGGGGAGAGAAGGGGGGAGAGAAGGGGGGGAGAGAAGGAGGGGAGAGAAGGGGGGAGAGAAGGGGGAGAGAAGGGGGGAGAAGAAGGAGTGGAGACAGTTTTAAGAAGTTTAATAAAGTAGGCGGGCATTTTACCTTCCGGCGGATCTTCTAGGACCTGAAAACCAAAGATCCTAGAGGATCTTTGCTGAAAACTCCAATGAGCCAATCAAAATGGCCGGTCAGCGAAGGAGATTGCCTTTGACTGCTTGTAAGTAAATAGCAACCCCACTCCACTGGCTTCGACCAAACGGCAACCTATTTTTAGTCGAGGCCTGTTTTGGTTTTGTTGGAATAATCAGAGAACCATAGAAGAAGCCTCGACTACGCGGGAACCACTTTCGACTATTAGTGAGAGTGACCCAAACCTCTGGGAACCTCACGGAAACCTTGGGTGGGGCGCAAGGTCTCCAGAGGTTTCCATTCAGGTTTCCTAAGTGGGACAGGGGCATAAGGCAGCAACTCTACCGCTGCACCGCCCTATATTTAAATTTAGATTTTTTTTGTGTTCATTTCATATTTTATACTAATGATTGATAATCGAGATGAAAGTCAATAAATAAGATTTCATTATAAAGTTTAGTCAATTTTTGATCCAATTTTACACATATGATAGTTGTATTCCTAAGAAAATGTGTTATAAAAAATTGCATTATAAAAACAATTGTGGCAATGAGAAAAAGGGATTGAGGGGCTAGAGAGTTTCAGATTTGCAATAATAAAGTTATTTATCCTGCAGGATTTGCACAAATATGAATCATTTTAGTAGATATGTTAATTTTTGTCATTAGAAGCTAAAATTATTTAAAATTATATTTAAAAGCATATCATTGCACAAGTCTCAATAAAAGTGATTGCTTTTCAATTTCAATAGCCACCTACTGTGAAAGTAGCAGCTGTGTTCCGAAGAATCACTGCTGTGTCTTGTTATTGTAGGAAGGTTACATAGACACCATTTTTTTCCAAAACCTTTTTTTTAGACAAGGCAGCTTTTTTTCTTCTTGTTAATTGTGAAAGCAACTCTTAAGCGGTTCTCTAGTTCCAGATTGCAATTGCATTTTAACCAAATTGACCCACGTAATACAAATTGTGTACCAATTCATCAGTTGCTTTGTGTCCAATTTACATTATGGAAACACACAGTTGTTTGATGAAATTTTGAGCACATCATTAGAGCTTTAACTGTAGGGCAGATAAATGTACATTTTAGTTGCTTGGTGACTTAAGACAAAAGAATAGAAATAAAGAGCATGTTTGAAATATTTAAGCTGCTCGCAGAATAGATAGATGTTCAGTGGAATTTAAGGTCTAAAGCAATTATTCAGAAATAATTTATTGTACCTTGGTTTCTATAACTGCCCATGAAGGTTAAAGAAACACAACAAGGAGCAAATTAATTTTCAATGGAGATTGAAATGATTTCAAACATTTTAGTGCAACTGAAAAATTAAATGAGCGTTGTTAACCTCCCCCCCTCCCCACTGCTATTAACATCTCAAACAATCTCACTTCCTTTTTCTGCTCTACCCTCCTGTAAAAGAGTCCTAATTTTAGCAAAACCAAAAGAATTGTTAATTCCATTTTGTCAAAATAAGTAACAATGTTCGTGAGAACAAATAGCTCATCAGACAACCAATGAGAATTTATTACACCATTGCTGTCATAAGGTCACAAACTTTTAAATGTATACTTCATGATGAGATGCTTATTTTCTTAACCCTGTTGACGAATGTTGCATTTTCAAGTATGAGTCTCCCAGATTTCTAAATGTAGTGTATATTCGTTTGTGAATGATAATCGAGCAGTATATTTGAGATTATGTCCCCTTTTTGAGATTCTGACGTGAATGTATCTTAACATCTACGTAATTACGACCACTTTGTGTCTTACTGTTTCATTAAGATCACCCCTCATTCTCCAAATAATATAGATTTAACATATTAAGCTAAGATAGGTTAGCTTTTCATCCCAGGAACTGGTTTAGTGAATCTTTTATAGATTATTATCTCCAATACTAGCATAACATTTTTAAAATAAAGAGCCTAAAATGGTGCCATCGCAACAACCTAACAATGCTCTTCAGACAGTGGAATTGATCGTAGATTTTAGGAGAGCTCCCCCTCCCCCATCCCACTCACCATCAACAACACCACAGTCACATCTGTGGAGTCTTTTAAGTTCCTGGGAGCCATCATCTCCAAGGACCTTAAGTGGGGAGCTACCATCAACTCCACAGGCAAAAAGCCACAACAGAGGATGTACTTCCTATGGCAGCTGAGGAAGCACAATCTGCTACAGGCAATGATGGTCCAATTCTACATGGCCATTGTAGAGTCTGTCCTCACCTTCTCCATCATGGTCTGGTTTGGTTCAGCCACCAAGCACAACACCTGGAGGCTGCAGCAAATCGTCCGATCAGCTGAGAAGGTTATTGGCTGCAACCTTCCCTTCATTGATGAACTGTACACTGCAAGGGCCAGGAAGCGAGCGGCCAAGATCATCTCTGACCCCTCTCACCCTGGCCACAAACTCTTTGAATCACTTCCCTCTGGAAGGCGACTCCGGACTGTCAAAGCTGCCACAGCCAGACATAAAAACTGTTTTTATCCACGAGTAGTTGCTCTACTCAACAGCCAAAAATCTGTAGCCTCCCTTTGATCTGGTATTTTGTTGGTTCACATGCTTGATCAATGGTGTTTTATCATTAATGTTTTATTATTATTAATATTTAGTGTTTTCTGAGTCATTCGTAACTGTCACTGTATGTCATGTTGTTACTTGTGGGCGGAGCACCAAGGTAAATTTCGTGTATGTGAATACTTGGCCAATAAACTTACTTAGTTACAAAATAATATACAGTATATCAGATGTGGTCTCACCGACACCCTGTACAATTATAATACTTTCCTAATTCCTATTCCCACCACCTAACAATTAATGGCAATAGCATTGTCTTCTAACTTACTGCATCTGCACGCTAGCTTTTTGGTGTTCCATTCTTCTGTATTCTATATTTAGATAACAGTCTGCCTTTGATTCCTCCTACAGGAATGCATGCCCTCAAATTCCTTAACATTAAGCACAACTTGCACTGTTTTCACCCACTCACTGAACCTATCTAAATCCTGAGTCCAAATGTCCTCATCACAACATGCCCTCCTACCTATTTTCATGTCACTGACGAACTTGAAAACCTTACACTTTGTCTCCTTCTCCAGGTTATCAATAACTGAGTGCCGAGCATTGATGCTTGGGACCATTCTCTAGTTACATCCAATAGCTTTCACGAAAATGTTCCATTTATTCCAACTCCATCTTCCATGTGATAACTCGCCTGATAATTCATCACACTTCCCCCGAATATTAGTTCAATTTAGTTTTGGGAGACAGAATGACAACAGGCTCTTCGGCCCATCAAATCCTCGATGACCAGTGATCACCCGTACACTTGATTGATCCTGTACATTAGGGACACTTTACAGAAGCCAATTATCCTACAAACCAGAATGTGGGCGGAAACCGGAGCCCTCAAAGAAAACCCACGTGGTACAAACTCCATGCATGCAGTGCCCGTAGTCAGGATCTAACCTGGGTCTCTGGCGCTGTGAGACAGCAACTCTACTGCTGTGCCACTGCTCCGCCCTCATGAGCTTTTAGTCTCCGGTCTTTTTTGTCACATTTTACTGAAACTCCAAAGACCTACAAGTTCATATTTATTGATCTGCTTATTATATCAAAAAGGCTCATAATTACATCAAACATCATTTTCTTTTCAGAAAACCATATAACTTGATTTTATTGTGTTAATCTTCTCTAAATAACCTGTTATAATTTTCCTTGATTATCAACTCCGGAGCCTTTCCAATAACAAATGTTAAGCTAACTAGTTTATAGTTTCCCAATTTTATGCCTCCCTCCCTTTGTGAAGAATGGAGTCACATTTGCGGTTTTCCAATCTGCTGGTATCTTCCTGGAATTCAGTGAGGTTTGAAGAACTTCAACCAGTGCCTCTAGTATCTCTGCAGCCATTTCCTGTAAAACTATTAAGAGACGGACCAATGGATTCTGTTGAATTATCTGCTTTCAGTGCCATTCGGTTTTTTCCCCCAATGCTTTGCCTCATGTGATAAGTATTGCTACAAGTTTTTCGATGTTATCTGAAATTAGCCCATTTGTTAAGAATAAGGGGTCGGCCATTTAGAACAGAGATGAGGAAAAACGTTTTCACCAAGAGCGTTGTGAATCTGTGGAATTCTCTGCCTCAGAAGGTAGTGGAGGCCAATTCTCTGGGTGCTTTCAAGAGAGAGTTAGATAGAGCTCTTAAAGATAGCAGAGTCAAGGGATATGGGGAGAAGACGGGAACGGGGTACTGAATGGGGATGATCAGCCATGATCACAGTGAATGGCTGTGCTGGCTTGAAGGGCCGAATGGCCTACTCCTGCATCTATTGTCTATTGTTGTCCTTGGCATGCTTGTAGCGGCTTCCACGATGAAGATTGATGCAAAGTATTGGATTAAACTATCTACCTTGTTTCTCATAATTAAGTCTTTGGTCTCACTCAGGGGTATTCTACTTACATTAGCGACATCCTTGATATCAATAAAAGACAATATTTTCAGATATGGACAAAACTGGGAAAGACATGATTCAAAAGCTCTTCAGCAAAATATACCAAAACAACCCGATTTACTTACATATTTGAAATTATACAATCAATCAATCATTTATATTAATATACAGCCACAATCCAATTAATTATGAATTACTGTGATCTATCGATCTCCATTTTCACCAATTTCTTCATTGCAAACTGCATTTAACATCTTTGAAGTATCCACTCCAGGCAATAGTAATTTTAGTCAATAATTTATTCATGCAGACCATGGCCTCACATCCTGTTCTATAATTTTATTAAAAAACAACATCATTGTTTCATAACTTTGAACATATTTGGCATCATTATCTTCTTGGTGTCAATTGAGTTTGTATGCAAATATCAACAATAGCTCGCTGTAATCCACTGCCAGATTTATGCACCAACCCACTCATCTAAGACTTTACAGTCTAAAATCTCTTAACAATAACCTCTGTAATTACAATTATACATGGAATGCAATAATGGACCAAACATAATGAACACACAGCAACACCAAATTTAACTTTCCTTTATTTTTAAAGCAGTTTAACCTCTTTTATTACCAGTTTACAGCCTAACCCACTTTAACTCATTGTAAACATGGGGGCTTTTATTTCAGCCATGATCATTAAAGTCATCTCCACTGACTTTCCCTTTCTGGTTTGTTTACAAACTTCCAACTCTGACATGAGTGTTTTTAGCCTGTTTTTCACGTTCTGGCTATGATGTGTTGAGTTGATATCAGTAAGTCCATGCCTTCTGTAGCATCTTTCGGAAGAGGTTGCACTTTGGCGCAGCGGTAGAGTTGCTGCCTTACAGCGCTTACAGCGGCAGAGACCCGGGCTCGATCCTGGCTACAGGAGTACGGAGTTTGTACATTCTCCCCGTAGACCTGCGTGGGTTTTCTCCGAAAACTTTGGTTTCCTCCCACACTCCGAAGACGTTGGGGGAGTCCAGAACCAGGGGCCACAGTTTAAGACTAAGGGGTAGGCCATTTACTGTAGAACTGAGATGAAGAAAAACTTTTTCACACAGAGAGTTGTGAGTTTGTGGAATTCTCTGCCTCAGAAGGCAGTGGAGGCCGATTCACTGGATGCATTCAAAAGAGAGTTAGATAGAGCTCTCAGGGCTAGCGGAATTAAGGGGTATGGGGTGAAGTCAGGAACGAATTATTGTGGATGATCAACCATGATCACATTGAATGGCGGTGCTGGCTCGAAGGGCTGAATGGCCTACTCCTGCGCCTATTGTCTATGTATCTATGCATGTTTCACAATCTCTGCTGTATAGGCTAGTATTAATCTCAGATCCAAAACAGCTCTTTAGTTTGGCCCACTGGGTCCACGCTGACTGCGATCACAGATACATTAGTTCTATCCTAGACACTAGAGACAATTTACAGACACCAGTTAACCTACAAACCCGCACGTCTTTGAAATGTGGGAGGAAACCGGAGTGCCCAATGTCAAACCCACGAGGTCACAAGGAGAACATCCAAACTATGTACAGAAGTAGTTTGTGGTCAGGATCTAACCCAGATCTCTGGCACTGTAAAGGGCCTGTTCCACGAGCATGCGACCTGCATGCGGCAAGCGCGACCAAACCGGAAGCGGGGGCCGCACGGAGGTCGAGTGAGTGATGTGAAGTTCGAGCGAAGTCCGATGGGCGTGAGCAGCGTCAAGACATGCGTACGGCATCAAGACGTGCGTACGGCGTCGAGGCGGCTGCGGGCCGGCAGGCCGTTGCAGCGCAGAATTTTTTAATACCTTCAGTTTTTCGTAGCCCCGCGCGATGTCGGGACCAGCTCCGCACAACTCCATATGGCTCCGGCGAGCAAAGTGGGACCGGCCCCGCGAGGCCTTACGGCTCAAGCGACCACATTAGGTCGCGCTTGCCGCATGGAGTCGCATGCTCATGGGACAGGCCCTTTAGGTCGCGCTTGCCGCTTGGAGTCTCATGCTCGTGGGACAGGCCCTTAAGGCAGCAACTCTACCACTGCACCACAGTGCCACCCTAAGCTCTTGTGTGATGCTGCTCTGAGTCAGGCTTTCGGAGTCAAGTTTCTTGTTAGCAGCAACATTCTTCGTAGCTCTGACCTCACAAATGAGTCACATCACTAGCTAATGGGGAAAGTTAGCAAGGAATGAGTACATCTACAATGATGTGGAGGGGTGGAGCACTTTAGTGACAGTGTCATCACTGACATGGGTTCTGAAGAACAGTATACACTTTGACTATAGATGAGGCTCTCACCAGGGACTCTTCTATACCCTGTAACTCCGCTCTCACTCCCCATCCCCCCACTCGTAACAAGGGCAGACTCCCCCTTGTCCTCACCTTCCACCCTACCATCCGTCACACACAACAGATAATCCTCCGACATTTTCGCCACCTCCAACAAGATCCCACCACTGGCCACATCTTTCCATCTCCTTCCCTTTCGGCTTTCCGCAGAGACCGCTCCCTCCGTAACGCCCTGGTCAATTCGTCCCTCCCCACGCAAACCACCCCCTCCCATGGTACTTTCTCTTGCAACCGCAAGAAATGCTACACTTGTCGTTTTACCTCCCACCTTGACTCCCTCCAAGGACCTAAACAGTCTTTCCAGGTGTGGCAGAGGTTCACCTGCACCTCCTTCAACCTCATCTATTGCAACCGCTGCTCTAGATGTCAGCTGCCCTACATCGGTGAGACCAAGCGTAGGCTTGGCGATCGCTTCGCACAACACCTCCGCTCAGTTCGCAATAACTGCCTTTCCAGATGTGAATACAAAGGTTGCATTTATCAAAAATAGAGAACCCCCTCTTTGCAATTTTGATTTCTGCAGCAGTGAGCTGAATGGTGTCACATTGCCACTGAACAGCAGAAGCTGCTAGGATCCTTGAGAGCAGAGTGATAGCGACTCTGGTTTCCATCACGGCAGCAATATAAACACTTGTGTTTCTTCACTACCAATATTTTGTCTATTCTTTCGCAAAGGGAAGAATACATTTGTGGAATGGGGGGGGGGGGGTGTTTATTGGATACCTAATGAATATAGCTATTCACTAGTCTGAATTTAATCTCCCAAGTTACTTAGTGGTGACGTGCACAGCAGTTACAATGATATTAAACTCCAATAATAGGACAATTAACAACGATATGAATAGAATGTTGACCACATCTAAACCGCTTTTTCTGTTATTCTACAATATTGATAATTCACTAACCTTTAAACTTCAATATACCACATGTACATTCAAATACAGATCAGAGAGAGGAAGGCAGAGGTACACATAATGCATCATTCACCAGGACACATTTAAATGTTTTTTTTGTTACTGCATGCTGAAAACATTTGCCAGTCAATTAAGTCTACTTTAATAGCAATAAAAATCTTTAACAGTGACTAATGTGAAAGTAATTAAATGTGTTTGAAATACCCAGAGGCATTTCTGTACAAAAGCAAACCCTTCCTTTAGAATTCATAACGATGGTCACAAATAAATTCTGAAAATGCTTCAGAATGCACAATATCTTAAAGATTGCAAGTGCCAGAATGAAATATTTTAATCATCTATTCTCTCCCAGTATCATCATATCCTCTGCATGTCCATACTCTGCTTTGCCGTTCTGAGCTGTTTTGCAGTAACTCAGTCAAATAGTCATTCCTTCCTATGCCTAGATATTTACAACTGAGGATGGATATTATCATGGCAATGAAAGGCAACAGAAGGGAACATTAATTATGCTCCGTGTAGGAAGGAACTCCAGATGCAGGTGGGAGAGAATAGATGATTAAAATATTTCATTCTGGCACTTGCAACCTTTGAGATATTTTGCATTCTAAAACATTCTCAGAATGTATTTGTGACCATGGTCTACACCAAAGATAAGCACAAAATGCTGGAGTAACTCAGTGGGGCAGGCGGCAACTGGATAGAAGGAATGGGTGATGTTTCGGGTCGAGACCCTTCTTCAATTATGCTCCCTTAAAGTGTGTTATAGTGTCAGTTGTGCAACGGAGTGCACTAAGTGTGGTATAGTGTCAGGGGTGCAATGGAGGAAATTAAAATCATTGTTTTAAAATTAAAGTTATTTTATTGCTCTCTTTCTCAAAGATACTCGCTTCCAAATTCAGCACTTCAGCAGGGACTATTCCAGTTGAGACCAATTCACTCAATGTCAAGCAGGAGTGAATACAGTCCTTCATTCTTTAGTGCAATTGTACCAATATTATTGTGTAACCCTCTTCCAGTAAAGCAAGGATGGAAAATATGTACGTTACTTAATATTGTATTTGTTCGCACGTTGAAGTTTACCTCAAAGCAATTTGTTAAATTAGTGTACAATCAGTGAAAACATGAGAAACTAAATTATTAATAAGATCTGTATATGTACATAGGGATCCATGTATGTTATATGATTACATACAACACTTCATCACAAGCATTAACAGAATGAAATTGGAATACCCATCGTATGAATTAAATCATTGTCATCATTCAATTTTGCGGGAAAAAACAACCCACATTTACTAAAATGATCAATTCCTTTAATTTTATTGTGTACAGAATTCTTTACTTAGTGTTAGGTTTTGGGGGAAATATTTCCCTGAGATTGGGTGGATCTTGACCAAAAAAAAAGGTTTTATTCATCGGTCAGAAGGAACATTTCTTCAGTCATCGTCAGCACATAGAGAAATGTCTTTGGGAAATCTAAACCTCAACAGTCACACTGACTGGTGAAAGACAGACTGAACTGGGAGCTGAGGAGACAACGTGGACGGTGAACCACATTGTGGATGGGTTTGAAATGCTACTGGCACCCTGCTCCAGCAAGCAGTGCTTGTTCCTGACCTTGGCTTCTGCCGGTGTGGGTCTCAGTCTTCCACCCACATCCTAATTGATGAAGGTAATAGGCTACAGGAAAATACATGAAAGAATGAGACTGATGGAATGACCTGCCTGCAAAATGCCAGGATACACTTGATCAGGCCCCAAGGATTTATCCATTTTCATGTGTTTTAGGACTACCAGCGCCTCCTCTTTTGTAACGTGCTTTAGTTTTAAGGCATCACTGCTCTCTTCCCTCAATTCCCTAACTTCCATGGTTATTTAAGACCCCACTCATCTCCAGTGATGTTAACCCCAAAAGCCTCTATTCTCTCTCTAGTTGTCCCTTTGTCTTAATGTACTTAGTTTTAGAGATCCTGTATGGAAACATTAGCTCCAAGTTATCCCACTTCCTCATCCATCCCAGACATACGAGGGGCAATTTTACACTTGCCAATTACCTTACAAACATGCATGATTTTGAAATGTGGTAGGAGACCGGACCACCTGGAGGAAGCCCACATGGGTCACAGGGGGAATGTGCCCTCCATATTTACCTCTTAAGTATTCCTACATCCCTGATACTTCTCAAGGGATTTGCTTGCTTGCAGCTACATTCACCTGACATACACTTCCTTCTTTTTACCTGACCAGAGCCTCAATATCCCTCGTCAACCAGGGTTCTCTGATCCTGCCAGGCTTTCCCTTAACCCAGAACTCTCCCTATCTCACTATTAAAAACCTCCCACTTGCTAGATATCCCGTTAACTGCAAAAGCCTCTCCCAATCAACCTTTGGATGTTCCAGTCGAATGCCGTAAATAATACTTGCCCCAATTTAGGTCAATGGAGCTTTCCTGCATAACTCGAATTTACAGGCTTCTCGAACAAAATCCATTCTTCTCCTTTAAGAATGCTTTGGAAATTGGGCATAAATTCTGTTCATTCCATCATATACAGTTTCCCCTTCCTACTCTTTATAAAAACATTTACTGCCTCTCCTCCAGTTCCTTCATAATCCATAGTCTGTGGTTTACAATTACTACCACACAAAAAAAGTTGATTTGTTGCTATTGAGATTCACAAGGAATCTCTAATTGAATTATTTTGGGAACTCCTTAGGCAAAGCATACTAGTTGGAAAGGAAATTGTACCGGATACAGTGCTAACTTCTCAGGCTCCTTTGCCTTCTTTTCGCACCATTTAAATGTAACAGTGATTCTATCCAGTCCACCGCTCTCTTTCTGTCCCTCTTTCACTGACAATGTTCTAATAACGCCCTTCATCTAAATTGTCATAGTTCGATGGCTTCTTCCCAATTCCAGAGTGAATTCATCTTGCTTCCAAATATTCTCAATCCTTCATCAACATCTTAGTTCACAACTGCCGCGTCTAATTGATATTTTATATTGCTCATGTATTTTCATCTGCCTATTAAAATGATTTGTGGATTCTGTTTCAACAGTAGATTTTGGCAGAGGATTTGACTTTGCAACCATCGTAGATAGAAGAGTACAGCACAAGAACAGGCCCTTCGGCCCACACTGTTTGTGCCGAACATGATGCCGAGATGAAGTGATCCCATCAGCCTACACATGATCCATATCCTTCTATTCCCTGCAGTTCCATGTGCCTATCTAAAAGCTTGTTAAATACCACTATTATATCTGCCTTCACCACCAACCCTGGCAATGCGTTCCACGCCGCCACCACTCTCTGTGTACAAAAACTTGCCCCACACACCTCCATTAAACTTTTCCCTCTCATCTTATAGCTCTGCCCTCTAGTGTTCGACATTTCCACCCTGGCAAAAAGGTTCTGACTGTCTATCATATCTTTGCCTCTCATAATTCTATATACTTCTATTATCTAAATGGTGGCCGACTAGGAAAAGGGGAGATGCAGCGAGACCTGGGTGTCATGGTACACCAGTCATTGAAAGTGGGCATGCAGGTGCAGCAGGCAGTGAAGAAAGCGAATGGTATGTTAGCTTTCATAGCAAAAGGATTTGAGTATAGGAGCAGGGAGGTTCTACTGCAGTTGTACAGGGTCTTGGTGAGACCACACCTGGAGTATTGCGTACAGTTTTGGTCTCCAAATCTGAGGAAGGACATTATTGCCATAGAGGGAGTGCAGAGAAGGTTCACCAGACTGATTCCTGGGATGTCAGGACTGTCTTATGAAGAAAGACTGGATAGACTTGGTTTATACTCTCTAGAATTTAGGAGATTGAGAGGGGATCTTATAGAAACTTACAAAATTCTTAAGGGGTTGGACAGGCTAGATGCAGGAAGATTGCTCCCGATGTTGGGGAAGTCCAGGACAAGGGGTCACAGCTTAAGGATAAGGGGGAAATCCTTTAAAACCGAGATGAGAAGAACTTTTTCCACACAGAGAGTGGTGAATCTCTGGAACTCCCTGCCACAGAGGGTAGTCGAGGCCAGTTCATTGGCTATATTTAAGAGGGAGTTAGATGTGGCCCTTGTGGCTAAGGGGATCAGAGGGTATGGAGAGAAGGCAGGTACGGGATACTGAGTTGGATGATCAGCCATGATCATATTGAATGGCGGTGCAGGCTCGAAGGGCCGAATGGCCTACTCCTGCACCTAATTTCTATGTTTCTATCAAATCTCCCCACGCTTTGACGTTCCAGAGAAAACAGTCATAGCCATAATATCTATATTTCACCACAACCCTCTGTCTTCTGTAAATAAGCCAGTTCTGAATCCATATGACCAAATGAATTCCACTCATCTTAATCTTCTAGTACAGCCTACCATTAAGGACTTTATCAAAAGCCTTACTAAAAGCCATGTATGCAACATTTACCACCCTACCTCCTCAAAAAAACTCAATCAATTTAGTAAGGCACAACCTACCATGTATAAAGATAGTCTGGCTATCCGTAATTATCCCATTCTCTTCCAAATGGGGGTTAATTCTATCTTGAAGAATTATTTCCAATAGTTTCACTACCATTGTCATGAGGCTCACCGGCCTGTAGTTCCGTGGATTCTCTCTACCTCCTTTCTTAAACAAACAAACAACATTGGCCACTCTCCAGTCCTCAGGGACCTCGCCTGTAGCTATAGAAGTAATAACGTTCCTTATTAAGGCCCCTACATTCTCCTCTCTTGCCTGCCTCAATAACCTGGGAGAGATTCCTCAGACACTGGGGAAATCCTTAAAAAGACACCTCCTTCTACTTATCCTTGAACCATGATCCCACAGAAGAGCACCGAGTCTTAATATCACACACAATTTCAGATTTTATTACTTCCAACTGTCTGCCCTCCAACCTTATTGTTCCCCAGCCCCACCAGGCCCGATTTTATCTTCTCCCCAAAATCCACAAACAGAATTGTCCTGGCTGACCCATTGTTTCTGCTTGTTCATGTTCCACTGAATTAATTTCCACATATCTCGACTCCATCCTATCCCCCATGGCCCAATCCCTCCCTACCTATGTCCAAGACACCTCACACGCCCTTCGTCTCGTCAATGACTTCCGTTTCTCAGGCCCTCATTGCCTCATCTTTACTATAAAGGGTCCTGACCTGAAACATCACCCATTCCTTCTCTCCAGAGATGCTGCCTGTCCCGCTGAGTTACTCCAGCATTTTGTGTTTATCTTCGAATTAAACCTGCATCCGCAGTTCTTTCCTAGACCTCCACCTTCGTGTTCTTCAAGAGCCTCAGCAGCATCTCCTTCTCAATTTCAGCCTGTTTTAGCATATTTGTAGTCTCCACACTGATCTCTCTGTCCTCCAAGAACTTCTCCTCTGTGAATGCAGATGAAAAGCACGTGGTACATCACCTACACCCTAAGACTCCAAGCAGAGATTCCCTCTATCTTTGAGTGGTTCTACCTTTTCCCTGTTCCCCCTCTTATTTTTAACATACATATATAAAGAATTGGGATTTTCCATAATCTGACTAACCAATGGCATTTCTGGCCTTTCTAATCACTTGCTTCAGTTCTTTCCTACTCACTTCATATTTCTCTTAAGCTTCATCTGATGCCACATTCTTAAACCTGACATACGCTCCCTTTTTCTTCCTGACCAAGTTTACAAACTCCTTGGTCATCCACTGGTCATCCATGATCCATGATCACCTTGCTATTCTTATACCTCCTCCTTACTGGAACATGATGCCCTGCACTTTGATTAGCAGGCCTTTTTTATGACTCCCGCATGTCCTCTGTGGACTTGCTCAATAACAACTGATACCAATCTACCCTCTTTAGCTCCTGCCTAATCACATTTGTAATCTGCCTTGCCCCAATTAAGAACCTTCCCCCAACATCCAGACTTGTCCCTATTTAAAACAAACTTAAAACTTATGGAGTGCCGATCGATATCCCCAAATCTTCTTCCATCGCAACATCAGTCACCTGACCAGGTTCACTTCCCAATGCTAGGTCTGTTATAGTCCTTCCTCGAGTCGGACTATCAATGGAAATAACATTTCCATACTGTTTGAAGAAGGATGTTACAGAAGACATCAAGATTGTCCCTATTCAAAATTATCCAAGGAAACCATCTTGGATGCCCCTAACAAATAATGAACAGTATGTATTTATTTCCAATCACTCCTTTAGTGATTAGTTGTATCCTGTCAATGCTAAATTACTGAGGATTTTTGAAAATCATAACCATTGAGGGCTGCTCTAGTCACAAACTCTCAACTTCTCATGTCCTTCACGAACGCAATAATTCCCTCATTCTTGGCTGATAACTTTTACCAATGCATTTATCTTCCACATTTAAGAATGGCTTGATGAGATATTATGGAAGGTGTCTAGGGCCTTTATCCGAGGGCTTTAAAATATTAAGGTCAGAAAGAAGGAAAGCTCATCCACTTAACTCCAAAAAAAGAATTGTCTTCATCCGAGCTTCACAGATAAATCAGTCATCAATATCCACTCCATTGGTGGATGATGGTACTCCTCCAAATATGCCATTGTTCAATCAACTGAATAATTGTCATTGTATAGTAACAGCAACAAAATAGCACTATTGTGTTCTGTGAATGGAATAGATTTAGGCAAGAGATCTATTAGGAAGCTGGACTGATGAGTATCTCAAGGACATATGAGGTTGGGACCCTGTCATGGTTGCAATGACAGAAACATTGA
Organism: Amblyraja radiata; assembly: GCF_010909765.2. Taxonomy (NCBI): domain Eukaryota; kingdom Metazoa; phylum Chordata; class Chondrichthyes; order Rajiformes; family Rajidae; genus Amblyraja; species Amblyraja radiata. Next base: position 17,942,027 of record NC_045970.1, read on the forward strand.
CTGATAGAGACAAAAGACCCAAGATAAGTTGAATGACTCAAATTCTTAAAGGTAATTTTGCCAGCAATCCTATTTTACAACCTGCATTTACACTGACTGCAATTAATTATTTATGATTTCATGAATATCAGGATCCTTGCTGGAATGTTTTCCTTATTGTTTTTGAAATAATCTTACTCGAAGTGCATTATATCATCAATTTTTAATTTTGGTGTTTGATTTTGTTTTCTCGTTCTCATATTTTATTATCTTTTTTCTGAATTTCTATTGTATGAGTTAGTGTCGTGAAGGAGATAATAATAATAATAATAATAATGGATGGGATTTATATAGCGCCTTTCTAATACTCAAGGCGCTTTACATCGCATTATTCATTCACTCCTCAGTCACACTCGGTGGTGGTAAGCTACTTCTGTAGCCACAGCTGCCCTGGGGCAGACTGACGGAAGCGTGGCTGCCAATCTGCGCCTACGGCCCCTCCGACCACCACCAATCACTCACACACATTCACACGCATTCACACACAGGCAAAGGTGGGTGAAGTGTCTTGCCCAAGGACACAACGACAGTATGCACTCCAAGCGGGATTCGAACCGGCTACCTTCCGGTTGCCAGCCGAACACTTAGCCCATTGTGCCATCTGTCGTCCCGAATGTGACGATAGGGAAAGGAGTTCAGAGCAGATTCAAGGGCCGGTCCCACTGCGATTTTTTCGGCGACCTCCGGCGTCATATCAGGGTCGCCGAAAGATTTTGAACATTTCACAATCCAGCAGCGACAAAAAAAATGTTGCGACACTGGAGGAAACACCGCGACAATACGTCATCACGCCGCCTCACACCGCAACTTTTTCGGCGACCTGATATGTCAGTCAATGATGCCGGCAGTCACTGAAAATGTTTCCAAGTGGGACAGGCCCTTCTCTGTACACTTTTAACATGACCAGCATATTGTTAACAGTAATTTACCCATCTAGAAGTCAGTCTGATTAACAAACGTGATTCTGTCCAGCTGGGAGTGTGGGAATACAACAGGGGAGATTCCAGGCTGGAAAACCAAAGGGAACTTGCAGCTGGGAATTACATCAACAGTAAAGTAGGGTGCAGTAGTGCTTGGAGATGGGGTAGTGTTGTATACATTTAGGGAAAGAAGGTGCATGCATTTTGAGTGGGGTGTGTGTTGATTTTAGAAACGTATCAGGATCTTGGGTGGATGCGAGTGGAAATCCCGATTGGGTTGGGAAAGGATTTCAATGTTTCTAGGTCACATTGTTTTTCAGGGACTTCTGCTATCATAAAGATGCGAGAATGACAACATTGTTGTTGCAGAATGATGTGATCCTTATTAGGAATTGGGAACAGAGGTTTAATATCGATTGGGAGGGAGGATGAATTAAGGGTGATATATTCAAGAGAGAGTTAGATATAGCTCTTAGGGCTAACGGAATCAAGGGATATGGGGAATCAAGGGATATGGGGTACTGATTTTGGATGATCAGCCATGATCATATTGAATGGCGGTGCTGCTTCAAATGGCCTACTCCTGCACCTTTCTATGTTTTCTATGTTTCTATGTTTCTAATAGTTCATTCTCGGAGGTGAGTGGAGGTATCAGTCCAGATTGTGACCCCAGGGCTGGTGCCCATTCCTGGCAATCTGATAGCTGTGAGTGTGGGGTCTTTATTTTGGAACAGGGATCAGGGAAGCAGGAAAGGTTTGATAAGTTTGAAATAAAGCTACGGGCAGGCGTTGACCCACTAGCATTGCTGCAAAGACAGTTATTGACAGCAATTCTCACTTCTCTATCATTGCCAGTTTTCCTAAGACCCAGAAAGGCTGATCACCCAGATTTAAATCCAGAATATAGGGTTTTTACGATTGATTAGAAGATACTGCTTAGAAACAGGCCCTTCAGCCCACTGAGTCCATGCCGACTATCAATCATGCGCTCACACTAGTTATATATTACATCACTTTCGCATCCACTCAGTACACACTAGAAGCAATTTACAGAGGCCAATTAACCGACCAACCCACACTTTTGGGGATGTGGGAGGAACCAGAGCAACCAGAGGAAACCTACATGGTCACTGACTGTGAGAATGTACAAACTCCACACGGACAGCACAAGAGCTCAGAATCGAACAGGATTTCTGGCACTGTGAGGCAGCAATTCTACCAGTTGCGCCAGTGTGCCGCCCTTAAAGTTGTAAATGTAGCAAGTTGTATATTAACTTGTTAAATTATTTAAAAGACTATCCCTCTAACTGGGACTGGATTGGCAACTTTCCCATGCTCCACCCCCATTAAAAACCACATGCAGGCAGCTGGAAGCAAGTTTGACGTCTTAAATCTGAAACATCCCACAGAAACAGCCCCCACATTTTTTTTCCCCCGAACTGAAATAGTCACCATTGTTTCATTTCCCACACATTGCAGAAGCTGACAAGAGGCGTTGGGAAATTATAAATTGGAATTGATTGACGGCGAAAGCTTTTATTCATCCAATCTGTTTGCAACGTCTGTTATATAACACAATATGTGGTTTAAGTCCCATTAAAATAACTGGGATTTGACACAGCACATTTAGTGCTTGAATAATAACATCAATGACAGTACTTTACAGGCTTAAGTCCATTAAAAGACTCTGAAAGATAAATGGAAAAGGTGAATAGGATTGCTTGTAAGGCCCAGTTGAAAATATGCCTTCATTTCTAGTTCTTCCATGAAGCTCGTTCCAAATAAGATTATAGAACCACGGTATTTTTCACAAACCCAGTACCCAAGTAATGATATATTGAAGTTCTCATGATTTCATTAAAATCTCTCCGCAGGCTCTAAAATTTAACTTAATTGTCACCTTTGTCTCTCTGCAAGCAATGTACAAGCCATCAATCTAATTTCTGCTAAATTGAAAGACCAAAATGTAATTGGATGACACTACCATTGTGTTCATCCATTCCCCACTAGCTCAAGGATCAGTGCAGATCTCTTGATACAATAATAAGCTGGTTCCAAACTGTGATATGTTAAGTTGTCCTGCAAATCCTTTGAGAATTGATATTGTGATAAATTGCTTAGTACGACCGTTTGTGCAAAGTGGGTCAATGCAAACTACTGCTCTCCCAAAGAAGGTACATGAAAATATAGTCTCCCATTGAGAGATTTTTTTTCCAGGATTTTTATGATATACCTAAATCATCAGAAACAATATCATGAAAAACAACATCCAAAATAATCATATTTTGCGGAAATTCATATATTGGCCAACACAAAGCACAGGGAGGAGTCTCGGACTCAAAATGTTGTCTATGTTTCTCCTTCCACAGTCACAGATTGACCGGCTAACCGTAGTCAGCATTTTCTATATTTATTACATTAAATTGGCCACTGTTTTCTCAAGATAGTGATGTCCCACACATTCAATTCGTCCCACTGATAATCAATGCCTTGAATGCATAATCTCGAGTCATGTTTTATTTTTTTAAACATCTTTAATTTGATGCACACTGTAAACCGTGAATGCCTTATTCACGGCAGAACCTTAATTACAAGTCAGACCACCAAAAGTAGTGTCTATGCAAATTTTAAAATATTTGCTTTGTAGAGGTGAAAAGTATTTAACACGAGAGAGACTGACATTGAGAAAAATCATAAAGGATGGAATTCACATTACTGTATGAATTAATGAGTGTTGGTTACCTTAATGATCCAGATTTATATATAAACTCACAAATTAATTTCCTTGATCATTCATTCTTATAAAAATCTAAATATTATCTCACGAGATATCCAAACGCACAGATATTCTTTCACAATTCTTTAGTGTCCTACAGTTGGAAAACGTGACCTTCACATGGTCCAATAACATCTGTAGAATAACAGTTTCAGTTGACTCCTTTGGATATTATACTGAGATGGCAAATTAATTTCTTCTCTTGTGGCGTGCCAATAATAGTTTTAAATTGGAGAAATAATCACAAATTTATCGTAATGTTATATTTAACTTTGTCATTTTTAAATATTCAAGTTATAGGATAATTCCTCAATATATGTGATGAGATTCTGTTAGGCAACCTCAAAGGAGGAGCCAGAGCAGAGGACTTTTGCATGGTTGTTTCATCATATGTCTGTGAAATGCGGGTAGGTTGCACAAAGAGACAAGGGGATGAACCATCATGTTCATTCAGACTGGCATTACAGTGATTACTGGAAACTGCCCAAGATGATAATATCATTGAAACGTGATAGAAATGGAAACAAATGACTAATCCAGAGCAACAGTTATGTGACTGGTGACAAATTCAATCGATCCCCCAGTGTACGAACAGGAGATGAGAAACTCAAATTTTGAGCCACGAATATAGAGCCAGGATATTGTCAGGAATCCTGCCACAAATTTGAATTGAATTGAATTATATTGAATTTCTTTATTTGTCATTCAAAAACAAGTTTGAACAAAATTTCGTTACCTTGTGGTCATAATAGTAAAAAAGCAACAAAACACACAATTAACACAAACATCTATCACAGTGACTCCTCCAGGCACCTCCTCACTGTGATGGAAGGTAAAAAAGTCTTATCTCTTCCTTGCGTCTTGTCAGGCAGTCAAACTGCTGCGTCGAGGCGATCGAGGCGATCGAGGCTCCCGATGTTGAAGCTGGGCGATGGAAGATCCCGCGGCCGATTTTAAGCCTCGCCGGGCGATGAAAGGCCCTGCTAACAGGCCGATTCAAGCCCCACGATTCGAGGTGGACAAAGCTGCTGTTGCTGGAGCTCCCAAAAATCGGTCGCCAAGCAGGGACTTGCGAACTCCCGATGTTGCAGTCCATAGGCCCCGCGGCCGCAGCCTCCGAAAGTCGAGTCGCAGCCGCATCACAGCGCCACCACAGCCTCCGAAAGTCATCCAGCTCCGTAATGGTAAGTCCACAGGCTCTGCGACCGAAGCCCTCAGGGTCGATTCCAGTTGGAGGCCGCCAGCTCCTCGATGTTAGGCTGCAGCGCGAACGGAGATACGACACGGAAAAAGGTTGCATCTCCGTTGAAGGAAGAGATTTTTATAAGTTTCCCCCACCCCCCACACATAATACACAACTAAAAATAGACTAAAACATACATCTAACATTAACGATAAGACAAAGAAAAATGGACTGCAGGCGCATCGCAGCCGCATGCGCAGCGGTGCCACTGAAATTTCCCACTGAAGCAGCAAAATCACAATGGTTAGAGAAAAGCCACTGTCATTAGAAGGTGATCACAGAGACGTCATGCTCAGCAAGACCCAATGGCAGAAGCATACTAAGGGGGTGCAACGTGGGGATATATGTCTCGGGGGTCGGGAAAAGCAGAGGTTGTGGTGGAATGAGTGAGAAAATACAACCATCTTAAAGTCACCTATTGAATGGGCAGAAGGCCGGTCGTTTGAGTGCATCTTTGGTGGATCATTGTTTTCCCCGAAGGGTCTAACCGCTACCTCTGTTTCGCTCGGAGGCTATTTATCTGGTGGGAACCGAAACACTAGATAACATTCAAAAGTATAAATCTGCCAGATTGATTATTTACCCCAATGTTGCAGATTGCCCAATATGGGAATTTGAGGAATGCGCACCTCAGTTGCAGACTGAGTACAGTCACCAAGATGAGAAAGGTGTCAGAGATACTTCGGAATCAAAATGGAGCAAACAGGTCCAACATAAAGTGACTTCAGGCAATTTTAATTAGGCAGTGATACTAATTTAAACACTTCAATTTATTGATGCTAATTTAGATTGCACTATTGAGGCTTGATTCAACAAATCGAGATTCATAAATGGCTCAACTTGTCTTATGAACAGTTCTAAATTTATAGTAGTTAGTGAATCAATGTCCCATATATGAAACTGCAAAGGAAACTACTCAGTCCAGGCAGAGACAGCATATGCAATGGCATATTTGCCTCTAATTTCCAAACTTGCCCATACAATTTGGTACAAAATTGGGTGCGGAAGGAATCAAGGGCTGGTAGTGGAGGACTGTTTTTCAGATTAGAGGCCTGTGATCGGAAGTGCACTGCAATTCATCTGTACGAACGATTTGGATTCAGCAAGTTTGCAGAAGCCACCAAAGTTGGTGGCATAATGGATAATGAAGAACGTTATCCAAGAGCACAATAGGATCTAGATCAACTGAGGAACTTGACCAAAGAATGGCAGATGGGATTTTAGTTTAGTTTAGTTTAGAGATACAGCGTGGAAACAGGTCCTTCGGCCCACCGAGTCCACACAGACCAGCGATCCCCACACACTAACCCTATCCTATACACACTAGGGACAATTTACACATACACCAAGCCAATTAACCTCCAAACCTGTACATCTTTGGAGTGTGGGAGGAAAGCGATGATCTCAGAGAAAACCCACGCGATCACGGTGGAGAACTTACAAACTCCAGGATCGAACCCGTGTCTCCGGCGCTGCAAGCGCTGTAAGGCAGCAACTGTGTCGCTGCACCAGCATGCCATATGGTAAAAGGATAGGTCGACTGGGCTTGTATTCACTGGAACTTATAAGGATGAGAGGGTTCCTTACAGAAACATAAAATTCTTAAAACGATTGGACAGGCTAGATGCAGGAAAAATGTTTCTGATGTTGGGGGAGTCCAGAACCAGGGGCCACAGTTTAAGAATAAGGGGTAGGCCATTTTGGACTGAGATGAGGAAAAACTTCTTCACCCAGAGAGTTGTGATTCTGTGGAATTCTCTGCCACAGAAGGCAGTGGAGGCCAATTCACTGGATGTTTTCAAGAGAGTTAGATTTGGCTCTTAAGGCTAAAGGAATCAAAGGATATGGCAAAAAAGCAGGAACGGGGTACTGATTTTAGATGATCATCCATGATCATATTGACTCGAAGGGCCTAATGGCCTACTCCTGCACCTATGTTTCTATGTTCCACCCTATTAAGCTCAGATACGTGTGAGGAATTGCACTACAGGAAGTTAAACCCTGACAGGACTTACGCATAAAATAGCAGAGCCCTGAACAACACTGTAGAACAGAAAGACCTAAGTGCACAGGTACAAATTTCACTAAAATTGGAGACACAGGTAGGACAAGGCCTTTAGCACAAGGCATCATCTGTCGGGGCATTTGTAGCTACAGTAAGTCAATAACTATGTCATTGAAGATTTGAGTTCACAAATTCAAATTTAGTTAAATAAATAAATCTCGAATAAATAGTTGATATCAGTGATATTGATCACAAAGTTATTGTACTGTCATGAAAACATGCTTTATTCCCAGGTGTTCTTTAGGAGAGAAAATCTACCACCTTTCCCAGCTCTGGTCCAGGCCAAAGCAATTTACCACAGACAACCAAGTTACTGGGTATCTTTAGAGCAGAGATTGATAAGCTCTTGATTAGTAAGGGCATCAAAGGTTACAGTGAGAAGGCAGGAGAATGGGGTTGAGAGGGCTAAAATAGATCACCCATGATTGAATGGTGGAGGAGATCCAATGGGCCAAATGGCTTAATTCTGTTCCGATTTCTTATGCCATATGATATATCCTAGGAAGTCACACCTCTGTAACAAACTGGAAATCCTAAAACCAGAGCATCAAGCAATGACCTAGATCTTGTACTCAAACATGATTTTTAAAAAAGCACGTTCGGCACAATTGAGCGAGCATGGTCCAGTTCCAAAATTCTGGATGCTTCATCATGGCTAAATAAAATTAATCTCTCAGAATCTTATTCAGCATTGAACCTCACAAAACACAAGATCCTGGGTCACAAGATCCTGCTCCACATTTCGATGTGTGCCTCTATCATTGCTTGAATTGTACCGTTGAAGAATAGAGCCAGCAATGCAAATCAAGGTCACCATAATGCCTTGGGAGCTTTCAGCTACAGAAAAAAATTCTTCACAGTTCAAACCTCACATAAGGGCACAGTGTTTGTTATGGGTTTTCTGAATGTTTACATCCTGTGTGATTTTGCAAAGAAAAAATAGGAAATCTCCCTCTAAAACCAACAGAGAAGCTGTGGGGCTGAGCTGGAAATCCCCAGATCAGTCCAAACACCACACAAGGAGCTTCCGGTGATGCAGCCTTGCATTTTATCATGATTAATCATGAATCCTTACCAGATTACTGGTGAGGGGAGAGGCTGTGTCTTTTGATCAGAGATGAGAGGACTTTTATTAGTCATCGAGTCAGAGTCATGGTTCACACACAGCTGAGAAGCAGACCCCAGGCCCACTATGTTGCCCATCAAGTGCTTACCTGTGCTAATTACTTGCCCGTGTCCTGTTGCCTACTACACCTTGGTGATTCAAGTTCTTGCCCAAATGTTTGCTAAATGATGTGAGAGTGCCTGCCTCCATCTCCTTCTTATACACTGTGATTCTGAACTCTTTCTTTTTGTTCTAGAGATTCAGCATGGAAACCGGCCCTTCAGCCCACCGAGTCCATACTGATTAATGTTATACCATAGCCTGAGACCACCCTCTTTACTATCAACAGCCTCACAAAGTGTTGCGTCATCTGAAAATTTACTGATCATTGGGCGGCATGATGCCGCAGCATTAGAGCCTCACAGCGCCAGAGATCCCGGTTCATTCCTAACTACGGGTGCTATCTGTACGGAGTTTGCACGTTCTCCCCCTGACCGCGTGGGATTTCCCCGGCTTCTCTGATTTCCTCTCACATTCCAAAGACGCACAGGTTTGTAGGTTAACTGGCATTGATGAAAAATTGTTCCTAATGTGTAGGATAGTGCCAGTGTATGGGGATCGATGGTCGTCACGAACTCCGCGCAGTATCTTTAAAACTAAATTGACCCCAAGACTGGATAGGACAGGTCTGGACTGATATGGACCTAATGCGGGCAGGTGGAACTAGTGTCGTTGGAACATGTTGGCCAGTGTGGGCAAGTTGGGCCAAAAGACCCGTGTCCACACTATCACTCTATGACTGCTCTACCACTCTACCAAACCATGGTTGATCATCAGCCTCAGTACCATTTCCCTGCCCCATCTCCATATCTCTCAATCTCTTGAATTCCACAAATCCAAGGGACATGCTATAATTTTGTTGAGCCTCTCAAACCATTCAAAAGCTTGGCTGAGCCTGTAGTTCCTGCATCACCATTAACAGGGACCATCAGCAGAAGCAATGGCTGAGAATCACAATGGCCCATTGAGCTCTGTGGGGAATTCCATTGTGCTGCAGGATCCAGGCATGCCATACAGGGCAGGCTGGTTGAATTGGCAGACATCTACAGATGGGCACTCAAATAAATAATTTCCAAACTACTTTTACTGAGAAAAGTCCATAATACTGTTAGGTATGGAGGGGATTGCTGCGGGCCTCAGTGCTGGGAATGGAGATGGGGCTGAATAAAGCCATTATCCACAATTAGCCTGTCCATAATCTGAAACTTATTACTGGCAAACAGCACTGGCAACATGACAGAACTGGTGCAGCGTGAAGAAGGTGCCAGGCTCAGCACTAGACATTCATAAAAATGAAGAACCAGTCTATTGTTTGCGAAACACAAGGCATTAAGTTACTTCTCAGCCAATAAACTCAAAGATCCATGTCTGCTACAAATGATGTTGGACAATAAAAACAACATAAATATTTTGTCACAGTCACACAGCATGGAAAGGGGCCTAGCAGCCCACCGAGCCTGTGCTGGCATTTACACTAATCTCCACATTCTCTGCACTTCTTCCAACATCCCCACTCCCTCTCCCACCTTCCCTCCATTTGATCACTTCCAGGGTAACCGACCAAATTACATGTCTTTGGGAAATGGGAGGACAAGCACCTGGTCACAGAGTAGGAGAAGAAACTCCACACACACAGCACCGAGGCCAGGATATAAACTGGGTTGCTGGAGCACTGAGGCAGCAGCTTCGCTAACTGCGACACTGAGTGTCTCTCTGCCATGCCTGAACTGCTGAGTGGATGACCCATCTCAGCCTTCCTCCGGATATCCCCATCATCATGGAAGTCAGTCTTCAGCCAGCTCAATGTACTTCAAGTGATGTCGGGGAACATTTGAGTGTAACTGATCCTGCAAAGACAATGAGCTCAGACAACATCAAGGTTGAAGAGCTGACAACCTGCTTATGAACCAGCCGCACCTCTGGACCAGCTGCTGCAACACATCTGCAAAATTCTCCAGGTGTGTCCAGGCTATAAAAAGGCTGCATTAATTCCTCCCAGTCAGCTCAATGAGACATTTCGCTCATTAGAAAAGTGATCAAAATTGTCGTCAACCGTGCTCTCAAGTCCCTATGGCTCACAAATCAGCTCCTCAACAGTGCGCACATTGGATTTTGCCAGCAACAATTATCAAGCAGACCTCACCACAGACTGGTGCAAATATTAACTAAAGAGCTCACTTGCAGAAAGAGAGGTGACAGTACATACCTTTGACATCAACACAGTCAGGCTTGGCTTCAAGTAGTCAATGAGGACAGGTGGGACAGTATCAGATTTAGCACAAAGGAGATGCTAGTTGGAGACCACTTGCCTCAACCCCAGGGTGTTGCTGCAAGAGTTCTTGGGCCCATGCAAGCACACCAACTTTGTCAATACTGTCCCTTCTTTCTAAAGTGAAGGATGCTCCTTGATTATTGATTAATGTATTCCGCATGTAATTATTTGGACACTTACTGCAGGCTGGCACAGTGATGCAGAGGTAGAGTTGCTGCCTTACAGTGCTAGAGACGCAGGTTCCATCCCTACTATGGATACTATCTGCACACAGTTTATACGTTCTGTGACAGCACGGGTTTTCCCTGGGTGCTTCGGCTTCCTTCCACACTCCAAAGACGTACAGGTTTGTAGGTTAATTGGCTACCGTACATTGTAAATTCGCCCTAGTGTGTAGAGTAGTGCTAGTGTACGGGGGTGATTTGCTGGACGGCATGAACTTGGTGAGCCGATGTGCCTGTTTCCACATTGTCTCTCTAAAGTCTGATGTGTAAAGTCTAAAGATTTTTCCTGAACTAATAGTGTACTAGGTCACAGCAGAAGGACACAGAAGACTCAGCTGCCCACCAATTGGATTGCATCAATTTTGGTAAACATGAGTGGTATAACGTGACTTCAGTATGCATTACCCAAAAAGAGTGTTGTAGCAAATCATGACAAATCTTTTGATAATAAATCTCAACCCATGCCTTCAGCAACATCAGATACATCGGGGTAGAATCATGCTCTCTTCCAAGTGACACATCACCTTCATTTAGTTTAGTTTAGTTTAGTTTAGAGATACAGCATGGAAACAGGATCTTCGGCCCACAGAATCCGCGCCGAACACCGATCCCCATACACCGGCACTTTCCTACACACCCGGGACAATTTACAATTTTACCAAAGCCAGTTAACCTACAAATCTGTACATCTTTGGAGTGTGGGAGGAAACCGGAGCACCCAGAAAAAACCCACGCGATCACAGGGAGATTGTACAAACTCCATACAGACAAGACCCATAGTCAGGATCAAACCAGGGTCTCTGGTGCTGCAAGCCAGCAACTCTACCGCCGCACCACCATGCCGTCCACCTGCAGATACAATATTCATATCTTTACTCTCACAAGTCTAAATCTTGGAAATCTCTGCCACCAGTTGGGTGTAGCACCACCAAATAATGTGCAATTCACCATCATAAGGGCAAAATAGGAATAGCCAAATACTGCTGTCCTATGAATAAGCAATTACATAAATATGAACATGAACAGCCGCTGATTATTTGCTTATTGATGAGAACATTTATTTTCACTAAAGTCTACATTTTCCATTCATGTCTTATTAGATAAAACCTTCTGATCTTCTCTCTGACTAACGTCAACAGAGACAATCCTCAATTTTTAGCAAATGCCTTAAACTATTGGCAATTAATAAGATAACAAGCAATGGAAATGTTTGGGAATAATTGAGATGTTGCACTGCAGCCACTGAAAGAGAAATCTTAAGAAGAATCAACAATTCCAAATGACCATTGAACATTTTCAGAGCAAAGAATATTACAGAAAATCTTGCTGAAGCTATCTGTTCTTCGCAATGCTAAAATATCCTAAGAACATTGTCAGCTTACTGTCTGTCATTACAAACTCGATTCCAATAAGTATTTTAAACCCTGCTGAAAACAATGTTCTGTATACATTTAAAATTATCTCACTTCCGTACAGGACTTTTAGGCAAGTAAAACCTTTGCAAAGGAAAAACATTTATTCACAAATCTTGACCTGCTATTTACATATTTAACCCATTCCAAAACAGCAATAGCTCTCATTCATATACTTTAAAATATTATTTAAAACTAAAACAGATTACTATGCTCTTACCACAGTAAATGTGTGGAACAATGAACAACATGTCACAGGATGAAAATCAAACCAGGACCTATCGTTTCCGTGGACCAATTGTCTATGAATAGGTTCTCAGAACGCAAACACAAGCAGAGTTTAGTATCTTCCTGCTGCTCCGTTATCTCATGCATATCTCCTCAAATGTTGCTACTCTTGACTGAGCATATTGGTCGGTGGACTGCCCTCATAATTCATTTAGTCACTGCTCATTAAATAAGATGCAGGCCAGTCGATGAATGTACGTACGCAGAAGTTACACTGCAAGAAGTAATTTTGGACTAGCAATCAAATCCCACGTCGGCATGCACTTAGACTAAAATAAAAATCTTTGCCATTCAAATGAACCAAAAACCAGAACAGTTACGATGTTTATTATTACTGTCACTTTCCTCCAGTCTTCGTTCAGCCCAAAATTGTAGAAAAAACTAACACGATGGCCCCTATTTCCACTGCCTGTTTCGAACAAAAACAAACCATATTCCGGCGTATTTAAAAAAAACATGAATCAGAGGATGAATTTTTTTTTAAAAGCACTACAATGAAAAAGGAATCACAGTTGTAATCAATGAGATCCACAGGAACAAACTGGACATCAATGTACTGAGCCTTCAGGCACTCATTAGGCAAAGCAAATTCTGTAATATTCGTGAGTGTCCGCTGACCCCATTATGTACTTCAGGCAAAAACTGAATCAGTCTTAAGGGGACTGTGGTAGATTGCTGGTTTAAAAAATAAGATTTAACAATGTTGCATTTGTGCAGTTGGGAAAACTAGAAGTGGCTTTTTAAAAGGCAATGGAGGGCCGTTGCTTTCACAATTTTTAATGTCTGAGAACTTATCCGAGGTTTACTGATACTGCATGCTTGCTTTCACCAGCTCTTCTTTTGGATGATCACCAAATATGCCCAAGGGATACAATTTAATAGGGTGCATCTCACCACCTCACTAGAAAGCCACAGCTCCTGATCTAGCATCGTATAACTTACACTTACTGGATAGACTAGTGGCTGAATTCACTTTGGCTGCACATGCTCTCCTCATTTTTAAGGCAGAGATAGATAGTCTTGATTATTACAGGTGTCAGGGGTTATGGGGTGAATGCGGGAGAACGGTGTTTTTTTTTGTTTTGTTTTTTTTTTGTTTATTTTATTAGAAGTTAATACAGTACAAAACAGTACAGTGGAACCTAATTTTAGGTGCCAACTATGTCATACCGTAATCCATTCTATGTACAACCTCTAGTTTTATGTTATGAGAAGGAAGTAAGCAAGACAAGAAAAAGAAAACAATAGAAAGGGGAAAAAGTGGTAAAATAGATGGTAGAGAGTAGAAAAACGTGAAGTGTGTATATAAAAAATAAAAAAAAATAAAAAAGAAAAAGTGGAAAGTAGAAATAGAAGAGAAGGCCCCTTAAAAGAGAATTTTTCAAATCTGTATTCGGAGATGTAAATCTATCCACGTCATGAACTGAAATCAGCAATCCTTATGGTACCGCTGCATCACATGATTCCAAAAAGTCGATGAAAGGAGACCAACTCCTTAAGAATTGGTCATATTTATCTATAAGTCGGAGTCTCATTTCTTCAAGGCGTGCTATGTCCATCATATTCCTAATCCACATTTTAACAGTTGGTATGGTTGTATTTTTCCTAAATTTAAGTATCAATTTCTTTCCAATTATTAGCCCATAATTAAAAAAAACATTTTGGTCTTTATTTAAATTGGTATCTTCTCCTATTATTCCAAATATAATCCATTCCATTTTGGGTTCTATTCTTGACTTGAAGAGCTTTGTAAATATATCAAATATATCACTCCAAAATTTATTCAACTTTGTACATCCTACAAATGAATGTGTTATATTAGCGTTTTGAAACAAACATTTATCGCATCTGGGAGAGACGTTTGGATAAAATTTATTCAACCTCGTTTTTGAATAATATAGTCTATGTAATAATTTGAATTGAATTAAATTATGTCTTGCATTAATAGAACAGTTATGTGTATTCCTCAAATACTTTTCCCATCTATCATTCGAGATCTTTATCATTAGCTCATGTTCCCAATCTTCCCTTAGTGCTTCTGTTGAGGGTGATTCTCTATATAATATATTATTATAAAAGTATGATATTAATTTTTGTGAATCAGCCTTAATATTCATTGCTTCTTCTAAAGGGTCTAAAAATATAGTTTGAAATCTATGTGTATATTTCTTCATAAAGTCACATACCTGTATATATTTAAAATATTGATTATCCTTCAATTTAAATTTAAATTTTAATTGTTGAAATGATAACAGTTTGCCCAATTCATACATATCCCCTACTTTCCTAATCCCCAGTCTATCCCATTGTTGATATGTGTTGTCGATGAGAGAAGGTTTGAATGCGGGGTTGTTCAATAGTGGGGTTAGTACTGATAGATTATTTAATTTCAAGGATACTTTTATTTGTTTCCAAATTCTTATTATATTGTGAATAATTGGGTTCTTCTTATATATTATACTATTCAATTTTATCGGTGAGAGCAGGATCGTTCCTATATTGTGCGGATAGCACTCCTCTTTCTCCATTCTTATCCACTCCAACTGCTGAGTGGAACTATCCAGCCAGTACATTGTGTTCTTAATATGCACTGCCCAGTAGTAATACATAAAGTTAGGTAATGATAAACCCCCAACTTCTTTAGATTTGCACAAATGCTTTCGTTGAATTCTATGTGTTCTGTAATCCCATATAAAATTAGTAATAGTGGAATCTAGTTTTTTGAAAAAATATTTTGGAATATATATTGGGATCGCTTGAAACAAATATATTAATTGTGGTAAGAAAGTCATTTTTATAGCGTTAATTCTACCTATCAATGAGAGCGGAAGCGTTTTCCAAAATTTAATCATATCATTCAGTTTATTTAATAGTGGTATAAAATTGGCACTAAATAATGATTTGTGTCTTCTCGTAATTTGAATACCCAGATACTTGAATTTTTCTGTTGCAATTTTGAAGGGGAATTTTAGTAAGTGTCTCGAATCCTGTGGTTTTAAAGACATAATTTCGCTTTTATTCCAATTTATTCTATATCCTGAAAAAGAGCCGAATTCCTCAATTAGTGTTAATAAGGTGGGTATACTCGTTTGTGTATTAGTAATATATAAAAGGATATCATCAGCATATAGTGAAATTTTATTCTTTGAGTCCTTAGTGTTATATCCGTGAATATTCGGGTGATTTCTAATCCTTTCGGCCAACGGCTCTATCATAAGGGCAAATAGCAATGGTGATAAGGCACACCCTTGCCTATTACCCCTTGATAAGTAAAATTTTGAAGATAGCGTATTGTTAGTTAGTATTCTGGGAGAACGGTGTTAAGAGGGAATAATAGATCTGCCATGTTTGAATGGTGGAGTTGACTTGATGGGCCGAATGGCCTAATTCTGCTCCTATCACTTATGAACTCATTGGAGTTTTTACCCTGTGATTAAACTCACTCCTCTTGCACATTTCTCAATCTTCACTAGATTTACCCAGGGCTTGATCTCACTCCTTCTTCACACCAGGGTGGTCACGGTGGCGCAGCGGTAGAATTGTTGCCTTACAGGAAATGCAGCGCCAGTGACCCGGGTTCGATCCCGACTACGGGTGCTGTCTGTACGGAGTTTGTACGTTCTCCCCGTGACCTGCGTGGGTTTTCTCCTAGATCTTCGGTTTCCTCCCACACTCCAAAGACGTACATGTTTGTAGGTTAATTGGCTTGGTAAATGCAAAAAAATGTCCCTAGTGGATGTAGGATAATGTTAATGTGTAGGGATCGCTGGTTGGTGCGGACCCGGTGGGCAGAAGGGCCTGTTTCCGCGTTGTATCTCTAAACTGAACTAAACTAAACCCTCACCATATTTACCCTGTGTCTGAGCTCTCCTGCACACCCTCTACACTTCACTGGATTTATGCATGGCCAGAGCTCCTCTCGTCCACCCTCGTTGTGCTAACCGCACTTACTTCAGCACATCCTTGCCATCCCTCAAAAGACAAATGCCCCTAGGTTCACCACCTTCAGGACATCCCCAGTAACCCTCACAGGTGTACGAGAAGATTATTTCTGGGATCTGTGGTCAGATTAGCACCATTGGTATCAGCGAGCGACTTAGTGTCAGCTAACAAGCACTTCAGTTCATCAACATAATGAAAAGATGATTTAATTCCATATTGTCGAGGAAATTCACTTTGACAGTGACTTCTCCAGAACTGGACCCTCGAATCGTGACCCATAGACCACAATCAGGTAGGTGACAAAACATTCCCCACCATAATTCTCAACAATGGCGTCCCGCAAGGATATGTTCCCAGCACCTTACTCAATATTGGAGAGAATGAAAGTCAATAAATCTCAATGGATATCTATTTACTTTAGTTTAGTTTGGAGATACAGCGTGGAAACAGGCCCTTCGGCCCATCAAGTCCGCACAGACCAGAGATTCCCATACACTAAAACTATTCTACACACACTAGGGACAATTTACAATTTTACTGAAGCCAATTAACCTACAAGCTTGCATGTGCTTGGAGTGTGGGAGGAAAGCAGAGCACTCGGAGAAAACCCACGTAGGTCATGGGGTGAAGGTACAAACTCTATACAGACAGCACCAGCAGTCAGGATTAATCCTGGGTCTCTGGCGCTGTAAGGCAGCAACTCTACCACTGCGCCGCTGTGCTGCTATCTGCGCCTCTCCACTCAGTTTTATTGGGCATCTCTGACTTGTTTTGCCTCTCCAATAATGTTTGTATCTACTGTTATCCGAGCCCTTGAGAAGACATGAATAAATGTTGCCTGTAACAAAGACCAGAGAGCAAAGCATGATAATAAGCAGCAACACAAATTGATTCTTTCTTCAATTTCAGTAGCTGCTTACTCAAGTGGTGTTGCTCATATCACCAATCAAATGGAATTGTGATACTTGATTAGAACAGGAAAGATTGCCTGCCTCTGAGAGGCAGATCACTTCATATCCAGTCACCGCTTCATCTTGTTAGTAATATTTTTCCAAGCTACCTTTGTTGCAAATGGGGACAAGTTCTTTGCATCCCAAATTGTCACACCTTCTTGACCCGGACCTCGCTGAATCACTTCCAGGATTTTTCTAGTGAAATATCCCCCCTTAAACCTTGAGAAATGTGTAGCTAACCACATATCAGAAAAGCCACATTGCCCCCCTCCCCCCTCCCACCATTATATTCCTTTGCACATAACGGACATCTCACAGTACCTGCTGTACCCTAATAAAGTAGTTTGCTTGACAGTCCAAATGGTCTAAAATCAGCATGGCACATTAAAAAAATACATTGATGATTGTCAAAACATTAACAATGCAAGTCATTTGTAAACTTGTTTTGAGATCAAGGAATACTTACAAATTATAATGAATTCCTATTAATAATAATATCTTTTATTGTCATTGCACGTCAATGCAACGAGATTTAGTATGCAGCTCCAACCGATGAAAAAGAAAAGTAAAATAAATAAATAAGCTGTGCAAATTTGCGCTCATCTATTGAAATTAAGGGGGAAAAGTACTACTTTTAATATGTGGAACAAGCAGAAAGCCGAGAAGACTACTAATTATAAATACTGCTGGGAATGTCATGTGCTGCAGATATGATTTTAAATAGTTTTGAAAAATGGGCTATATATTGTGGGTAAAAATAAATGGAAGTCCTGAAGCATTAACCTTTTCATCAGAAGGTTGTGCTTATTGAAACTGGCAGTGAGTTCAGGGTGGTCTGCTGATTTACCCTGAAACATAATTGCTCCAGCAACTACAGTACTCTTGTTAGTCACTGTCATTTCTGCAATATGAAGCTAGGTAAATAGGGGAAAGAAAATCTCAACAACATTTTATATTACACTCCTCCGCACTGATGAAGCTTGCAATCCCTTTACCTGTCAAATAAAACTGTGTAGGTTTATTGAACTAAAATGGTCCCATAGATAAGGCATGGGGATAGAATGACTATAAATACCTTAGATAGGAATGACAATTTGCTTCCCATCATTAACACATTAATCATCCCAAGGGCTTTCAGAATTGTATTAGAAGACAATACCAAATGCCAAACCATATATAAATATATCAAGTGTGTAGGAAGGAACTGCAGATGCTGGCTTAAATCGAAGGTAGACATAAAATGTTGGAGTAACTCAGCGGGACGGGCAGCATCTCTGGAGAAAAGGAATGGGTGAGGTTTCAGGTTGAGACCCTTCTTCAGAGAGACAGGTGACCAAAAACATGAGCAAACAGCTGGTTATCAATTAACCTCCCAAAAGAAGACAAAAAGATAGAAGGCAAAGAGGCTGAGAGGGAATTCTGAACTTAACGGGAGTTTTAGGTTAACGGGAGAAGTTTTAATGCTGGGCATTGTGTAGCGTAACAAGCTCACAGTTAGGCCCATGTATTTTGCCATATACAGTATAGGGACCATAATTGTGAAGTTTGCTATTAATCTCAAAATTATAATTGTGGTTGATGGGGAAGAGCTCAAAGGGTATATTAGTCGACTTAATAGATGTACGCAATGATGGAGAAAAGATAATAGATATTGAATACATGGAGATGTAATAAGACAACAGAATATATAATATGGTAGGAACAGTAATGCCCAGGCATATGATGTTGAGCATGCTAGAGCAATTTAAACCACACATGGAGTTCTTTGTACACTTGTGGCCACCACACAATGAGAAGGAGCCTGCAATGCACCATCTGAAAAGGCAGTGGAGAGAGACGCGCTCTTCATAGTTCAAAAACACTTGGATGAGCAAATGCAGGTGCAAATGCAGGATGAAGAGTTGTGAAATGGCAGTGACCTCAGTAGCTTTATTATTGACTGATAGGAATATGATGAGTGAAATGTCCTAGTTTTGCACTGTAGATTTTTGCGATTCTAAAATTTGAGCCTAGCTGAGCCTTCTCCAACAGTCATGGGTTTTGAACTTTAAAGTCAATAAGTGCTCAAGATTGTGATCATTCTGGCAAACTCTGAGGAGGTTACTGCTGAGCAAACATTTATAAGCAGCCTAATTAGCAGCCTAAGTCTGTGGTTATTTCTGGAAGTTACTGGAGGTCTAGGGACTGTCACTGCAGACTGACACTTCTCTCAAATTCTTTGCCAGATATTTTACCAACACTAGATGGGATGAAATATGTTGATTGTGACCAATCAGATAGATTGTGGTCTGAGACATATACTCATATTCTCACTATCATTCCATTATTCCTGATGCCTTTACACAAGAATGTTCTTTCAACATCACTTTTGCTCATTTCAATTGTCTTACCATTTTTCCACTAATCTTTCTTCAAAATTCTCTCTTCATTGGCCTAACATGTTTGTATCTACCCTATTTATTTCCTTTGTAATTTATGACTTTGAATAGATTTCTACTCAATCTTATAAAATCAGCATTATTTAATAATTATAATAGACATCATATTACAGGAGATGAAAAAGTTAGATTTAAGGTTCGACAACAACAGAGATGAATTCCAAGCTGGGTTATCAGATGGCTTTGCAAATGCAAGCGTTTACTGTTTGAGATTATAAAATGACTCAGTTAGGAGGCTGCAGGAAATTGTGCAAAAATATATTACAGTGAATCACTGATATAACTGAAACCTTAGAGTAGACCTGTCTTTTTATATAAACATTTACAAACATAGACAAACATTCTAACTAATCTTGTTGATTTCAGTTCTTTCAACATCTGGTCATTTTTGCACAAAATGATAGAACTCAACAAAGGTATGTTAAATGATTAGAGACAGCATTAAAAACATTTGCTTTGAATGTACTGATTAGCTCAAAGGCAAATTAAAAAATCAGAACCTTAATTGTCAATAAGAAAATGGCATACATTCTGATCATAATGTGACATCCTACTGAAATGTCTGACTCTGGCCGGCCCCACCAATCTAATTTAGATCACAGCCCCGATATGGCTCAAGTTGACAGACACTACAAACCTCTCTCTGTTAAAGATTGAGCTATTTTGTTGCCTTCCAGTGCAGATGACTCCAGATAACAATGCACATCTGATAAAAAATCTATTTTATCCAAATACAGAGTTCCAAAGTAATTGCATATCTGCACTAAAATATTAACAATACAATTCTCTCTAGTATAGTCCAAAATTATTATTCCAAATAATATGAAGTTTCAGAATATCAAAGGATTTTGGAGCAGCACATGTTGATTCTGTTCTTAGTCTCACAAATTCACATTCAAGATAATATTGTGTAATAGGAAAGGGAGCTGAATTTATATTCAATTGTCCCATAGGTTAAGTACATTTATTGACATTCAGAAGTCCTTGATGTGAATAAAAGATGAATTGAACTCAAAATGTAAATCCCCTTTTTTAGTATTTCAGCAAATATCCAAGTACTTTATTACAGACCCTCCCGCCTTTTAGTTATGAATTACTGTGAGAAGTGTAAGGTTTGATTTATTTTTTACACAGGATGTGGGTGTTGCTGGCTAGATCAGTATTTAATTCCCAAGTGCACCTATGACCCGAGGGTTTTGCCAGGTCACTTCTGTGGCAATTAAAATCAGCCACACTGATGGGGTTTTGGAATGTGGATAAGGATGGCAGATATCATCGAATGTAGCACAGCACAGGAACAGGCCCTCCGACTAACAATGCCTGTGTCAAACATGATGCCAAGTTAAACTAATCTTCTCTGCTTGCATGTGAACCATGGGTGGAAATCCTGGGGGGGACGGAGGGGACACGTCCCCCCCCATGCTTTGAGAGGTGGGAGACAATCCTCCCCATGTTTTGTAATCCGGACTTCATCAGACACGTTCTAAGGGCTGAATCGGCCCGTTCGCGGGGCCTTTCAGCGCCCGGCATGGCTTAAAATCAAACTGCTGCATCGAGGCGATCGAGGCTCCTGATGTTGAAGCCCCCGCCAGCCCATGAAAGGCCCCGTGAACGGGCCGATTCAAGCCCCATGATTCGGGCCGGACAAAGCTGCTATTGCTGGAGTTCGGAGTCGGTCACCAACCAGGTCAGCTTCCGATGTTACCGTCCACAGGGCGCACGGCCAAAGCCTTGCGTGTGTGCGCATGCGCGCAAGTGCGTGTGTGTGTGTGTGTGCACAAGCACGTGCGCAGCCGCCAAGAAATTGTGTCCCCCCCCCATGTTTTGATAGCGATTTCCGTGCCTGATGTAATCCATTACCTTCCATTCCTTGCATATCAAAAAGCTTCTTAAATGCCATCTGTCTCCTCCACCACGCTTGACAGCGTTTTTCAGGAACCCACAAATCATCTGTGTAAAAAACTTGCCCCGCACATCGCCTTTAAACTTTGCTCCTCTCACCTTAAAACTATACCCTCATGTCATTGGCAATTCCAACGTAGGAAGAATGTTCTGACTATTATGCCTTCCATAATTTTATATACTTCCCTGAAGGACAAGAGACCAGCTGTGTGCTTATAACAGTACAGTGGTGCTATTGCCAACTTTCCTCTTCACTTTAAATAATTAGTTGAGTTTAATTTCATCGCCTGCATTGCTGAAGCCAGAACAATTGTGCAGGACCCTGTAAACTATTTCATTAACCTAATCACAAAGGAAAGTTATGGTGTAGAAAATATACAGACATCATTTTAATTAGATAGCTTCACTCATCGTGTTTCAGATCAAAAGTCAGGGGATATTTTTCATTTCTGCTATTTTCCCCTGTTTGAGTTGATTGGTTGGGCGGTAATGGCAAGCTTTGAGAGAGAGCGGGATTGAGGTCTGCATGTAGTTTGATTGATCAACTACAAAGCCTTTCCTTTCTATAGATTTGTGTTTTATTGCATACTCCATTCACCCACTTGTGAAGAGCCTTTGGGCACGCAAAGAATTTGAATAGCATCCCAGAAATGACTAAATGAACCTCACAGAACAACATTTCAAGAGAGAGTTAGATTTTAGCTCCTAGGGCTAAAGGAATCAATGGATATGGGGGGGAAAGCCAGAATGGGGTACTGATTTTGGCTGATCAGCCATGATCATATTGAATGACGGTACTGGCACGAAGGGCCGAATGGCCTACTCCTGCACCTATTTTCTATGTCTATGTCTAACATTTCTTAGAATTGGGGAGTTGTTTGTGGCAATCAGATAACCAAGATGCTCTCAAACCAACACTATGCTCTGATGTCAGTTAGCGTCATAGAATGATACAGAGCGGAAACAGGCCCTTCGGCCCAACTTGCCCACACCAGCCAACATGTCCCAGCTACATTAGTCCCACCCTCCTGTGCTTGGTCCATATCCCTCCAAACCTATTCTATCCACGTACCTGTCTAACAGTTTCTTAAACGTTGGGATATTTCCAGCTTCAACTACCTCCTCTGGCAGCTTGTTCCATACACCCACCACCCTTTGTGTGAAAATGTTACCCATCAGATTCCTATTAAATCTTTTCCCCTTCACCTTAAACCTACCTGTATAACCGCTGGTCCTCGATTCCCCTACTCTGGGCACGAGACTCTGTGCATCTACCCGATCTATTCATCTCGCAATCTTGTACACATCTATAAGATCACCTCTCATCCACCTGCGTTCCAAGTAATAGATCACCCCTCATCCTCCTGCACTCCAGCCTACTCAACCTCTCCCTGTAGCTCAGACCAACTAGTCCTCGCAACATCCTCTATTTGACAATAGTATCATGCTATGAAAATAGTTTTACTTTCATGAATTGGAAATGGCCAATTCCCCATAAAATCTTATTTTTCCTCATTATCAGAAGCCATTAGCAGCAAAATTAACAAATTACTATTGATCTGTTAAGTTGCATGGGTGACCTAGAAGGCAACAATGGGATATGTTATCATGTGGCATACATCAACCTTAAGTGAATTTGCTTCATACATAGAAAGATAGGAACATAGAAAATAGGTGCAGGAGTAGGCAAAGTTCAGTATATATCTAAAAAAAGAGACAAATAGGCAAAAGTAGTAAAATTCAAAAATAATGTCCTCAAGTCTCTATAATGCGGTCTATTTGGAGGTTGTAGTGCTTAATGTGTAGTGTTATGACATACACTGATAGTATGATACACCATTGTATCACATTGCACCATTGGTTGCATTGTATTAAAGATTTCAGTCTGAAAGATGCTGTAGAGCTGGGCCAAATAACCTGGTAGAGGCCAGCTCTTGCCGTGGAACAGCAGCAGCAGCAGCAGGCAGTCGAGTGCAATGGTGCAGGCTGATCTGTAACGCTTTAAATCCCAATGATTTTAGATGAAAACATACATGTTCCTGGATAACTCGCATGTGAAACCAGCAATTACATGGAGACAATGATACAAATGGCTTTGTTCCGTGCTGAAATGCCAATGATTAAGTACTCTGCTCTTCGGAGCATCTGATTAAAATATCCCACGCAATACAAAATACCTGTTCTTTATATCACTGTCATTTTAAAATAAGACGACAATGAATAAAAGGAAGGCCTATTTTTTCTTCATATTATCACTGCACTAATGCATGCAGTCATCTGGATTTTCATGATGCTTTGCAATTCTGTCCCCTTGTGAATCATTAAATGCCACTGATGTAACTGCCTTGTAAACCACACTCCACAAATCTTCCATAGAAGCTGCAGCTGTGCCAGCCACAAATCTGGAAGAAGCTTCTTCAGATCAGGATGCCCTTAAGATATAGGACAAGGAAGGTCTGACAGCATTACAGAATTTTCATCACTTAGAAAGAATAACATCAACAATGTGAATGCACGACTGAAAGAGGTAAATGAGTGACATTGATCTTTTGCAAAGAACTGGTTTGCACCAAGTGGAACTTCGTTTATTATTATTTTCATGTGAGTTTTTCAGAAGAGGAAGAATAAAAGCAAGTAATGATACAATGAGTTGGCAGATCTCCTGAACGACAAGTACACCTGTGCAAATTGTAACTGCAGTACACAGTATAATAAAACCTGAAATTATTGAAAATACTCAGCAGGTTAGGCAGCGTCTAACAAAAGAGAAACAGAGTCCTAGAGAGAGACACAAAATGCTAGAGTAACTCGGTGGGACGGGCAGCATCTCTGGATAGAAGAAATGGGTGACGTTTCGAGTCGAGACCCTTCTTCAGATTGAGAGTCTGGGGAGAGGGAGACACAAAGATAAGGAAGGGTAAGGTGTGAAAACGAGACATTAAGAGAGATGCAGGTCAGGAAAATGTAGAATAGATAATTTTTAGCTATGAGAAGGTGACAACAAACAAACATATAAAATGTAATCAGGGGGACAGCCATACTGCTCAGAGAACTGGGAAGGGGGAGGGATGGACTGAGAGAAAGCAAGGTTAACTTCAAGAGAGAAGTCAATATTCTTCC
Organism: Amblyraja radiata; assembly: GCF_010909765.2. Classification (NCBI taxonomy): domain Eukaryota; kingdom Metazoa; phylum Chordata; class Chondrichthyes; order Rajiformes; family Rajidae; genus Amblyraja; species Amblyraja radiata. Next base: position 17,966,786 of record NC_045970.1, read on the forward strand.
CCTAGCTACGTTCTACATTTTCCCTGACCTGCATCTCTTTCGATGTCTTGTTTTCACACCTTATTCTTCCTCATCTCTGTGTCTCCCACTCCCTGGGCTCTCAGTCTGAAGAAGGGTCTCAACCCAAAACATCACCCATTCCTCCTGTCCAGAGATGTTGCCTGTGCCGCTGAGTTACTCCAGCATTTTGTGTCTATCTTTGGTGTAAACCAGCTTCTGCAGTTCCTTCCTACACCTAGAGAAGAGACAATGGGTTAAAAAAAATAGGACGTCACAGCAAAGGCAGATTGTAGCCTAGCACTGACATTTGTGTACTTCCAGCAATTCCCCTCCCCCTAACCAGGGGACTTCCTGGCCATTTCTCATGTGCCATTTCACAAGGTTAAGATCAGCGAACACAGATTTGTGCTCTTTATGGTTCATCTGTTTAGACAGCGTTTAATCAGATGGCACTAAATAAATCCATGAGTCATCAAGGATATTTATTACACTCACACTGACTCTAATATGAGCCTCGTGTCTTTAACTGAAATATCTGTTACCTCTTTTTTACTTCAAAATTCCTGATTTTTAAATTCCTCATCAAGTTAAGCTGTTTCACTTAACACTACATTTCCCTTCAGCTGTCCCGCTCCCTGGGGAATGTCACCACAACCTGCTAAAATATGCATTAAAGACCCAAGCGTATAAATACTGCCTTCGGAATGTGCTAAATCTATCCACAAGTAATATTTTAGATTTATTTCACTCGCATAAATTGTTCTATTCTGCAATTTCACCAGCAATTCATTGTCAACGACTGTTCAACTTATCTTCAGTGAATAATCCAGAGAAGGGACTATGTTCAACTCCAGGTGAAGTAATACACGGCAAACTACAACCTTGCAGAGCTGACACAAGGGTCGGACTGGCATAGAGTTGCCAAGGAAACATCGGTGTCACTGGCTGTTGTACAGTGACAGTGAGAACAGTATGTATTATTGGGAGGCAACTTACAGGACATAGCACACGTACTGAATAAAATAAAAATGCTAATCCAGAGTCGTGCGTTGAATCGCAACCTGAATTGTAGAGGCATTTAAGAATTCCAATTATACTCTGTAACAGAATCTTATATCGGGCCAGTGGTGGGTGATTATTGCCCATGGGCCGATTTCTGATTTTAGTCCCATGGTTGGGCATGTTTTAAGTGTTGTCCGCACAGACATACCTGGGATTTCCATTAACTTCAGACTCTGTGTTTCGTCCCATTAGCCCTTGGCAGCACAAAATATTTTACAAATTTAAGATCCATCCCAGACCTGGCTTTTTGTAAACACAATTCTGTGGTACCAGCAGGAAATCACAACTTTGTCCGGCAAAGCCTTAAACCGTCTTTGTTGCTTATCTTCTCTCCTACTTTGTCAAAGATGTTGATTCTTGCAGGGAAATGATATCATGACTGCTAAGCGGCCTTGTATCCAAACAGTAGTAGGTTATTTGATGGGGGGCACTGCATTTGATGCTGCTAAACATAATTCTGGCCCTATCTGGTCTGCTTAATGAGTGAAGTGGAACATTCAGGGAGTGATAACATGGACAAAACAACATAGACCTAAGTATGTAGAGGTTGCAAAGTGCGGAGCAGGGGGAGATTTAGACTTTCGACTTTGGAGATATAGCACAGAAACAGGTCCTTCAGCCCACCGAGTCCACACCGACCAGATATCACCCCGTATACTAGCACTATCCTACACATTAGGGTAAATTTACAATTTCACCGCAGCCAATTAACCTAGAAACCTGTACGTCGTTGGAGTGTGGGAGGAAACCGGAGCACCCAGAGAAAATTCATGTGGTCACGGGAAGAAATACAAATTCCGTACAAACAGCACCCGTAGTCAGGATCGATCCCGGGTGTCTGGTGCTGTTAGGCAGCAACTCTACTGCTGCATTATTACAGGGTTGACATTATCTCGTCTGAGTACTGCCGCATTCAATAGCACACCCAGCAGATGATTATGTGTTAACCAAGGGCAGTGCAGAGTTCAGGAAGCCAACTGACACAGATTTTTCTCACAGCACTTACTAGTGGCAATAAATTCTACCATTGTCAGCAACACAGGTGGTCGCTAACCACAGGTACCTTGGGGTGCAGCTTGACAGTGAGCTGGACTGGGAGTGTCATATGGAGGCAGTGTACAGGAAGGGACAAAGCCGACTGTATTTTTTAAGGAGGCTGAGGTCATTTAACATCTGCCAACCCCTACTGTGCAGTGTCTACCATTCAGTGGACAGACTGGACAAGCTGATCAGGAAGACCGGCTCAGTGGTCGGGGCTGAGCAACGAACGGTCCAGCATGTGGCAGAGGCCAGAACTCTGAACAAACTGGGTTCAATAATGACCAACCCCACTCACCCACTCCATGCCCTGAAGGTGATCAAGAGCAGCATCTTCAGTCAGAGACTGATTGCACCAATGTGCAAAACTGAGAGACATAGGAAGTCCTGTTTACCAGCTGCTATAAGGTTATATAATGCGCATAAATAACTGCACTTTTTTTAAATTAATTGTATTTTAACTTGTATTTTAACTTGTATTTTAACTTGTTAAGTATGGAAGCTATTTGAGGAAATGTGTGGTGTTATGTCTGTCTTGAAGCTGTCGTGGCACTGTAATTTCCTGTAAAGGATTATTAAAGGTATAATCAATCAATCAATAATCAACACCCAAATCACAAGAATGAATTTATTTTTCAAAAAGGAAACTTTAAATTGTTTCCGGGATAATGGAAAATATCTGCGTACATCTTAGTTTAATCTGAAGTCCACGTGCTAAATTACTGCCAGTTTTCCACATTTAGCAAGAATTTATGTAAATTTGGAAAATCCTCAACAAAAATAGAATGTTACAAATACAAGATTTAAAAATGCTTGCTGCTTCAAAAAGAGGTCAGGAGGAAGGGTGGAGATGAGACCAGTTTATTTCCACAAAGGAAATGATTTTGCAGCTCATTATTTATAGGCACTCATTGTGAACAATTTTGCATAAAGTAACTTCTATCCAGTGACTGTCAAAGCAACAGGTCAAATATGTTACGGTACATGTTAGAAAAATGCCAGTGGTAGTGCAGGTAAATTGAAAATTAGTCGTGCACAATGGTATGGTCTATGCATAAGGCATGAGTATGAAAATTAAAACATTTCCAGGTTTTTAAATCCATTCTTTAACCAATGACGAATCAAAATCCTTGTGGTTTTGAATTAAGACACTGCCTTTCAAAGTTTGTCCTGAAATCTTGAGTTTTCATCTGACTGTATGGGTACACAATGTAGATATTATCTTGGGCATTTAGTTATTTTGTTGGGGGGATGGGCTGGAGGGACAGGGACAAAGTTATCCCCCACAATAATCTTTAGACATACCAAGGATATCCACTTTTGTACAACGTGCACAGTTCAAGTGCACCTCCACAGGCAGCCAGTTTTAAATATATGCAATAGCGACAAATTTTAATACACAGTTACAATGTAAATTTTTGCTGTTTCACGATTTACTTAAATTAAAAGCACGGCCCAGGATTGAGGCCAACAATGTAATACATTTTGTAGGAAGAAACTGCAGATGCTGGTTTACAAGGAAGATCGACACAAAATGCTGGAGTAACTCAGCGGGAAAGGCAGCATCTCTGGAGAAAGGAATGGGTGGCGTTTTGGGTCGAGACCCTTCTTCAAACTGAGTCATGGGAGGAGACACAGAGATATGGAAGGGTAAGGTGTGAAAACAAAACATCAAAGGGGACAAAGTTCAAGGAAAATGTAGAACAGATCATTGTTAGTTAGGGGAAGGTAACAACGAAGCATACAAAGATAAAATGTAATTGTTTTGTTAATTGAAAACCACCATAGCTTTGTGTCTATCTTCAATGTAATCAAATGTCAACACCAGTTGAATGCCTTAGCATGATACCAAAGGATATCATAATGAAAAAGTGAAGTAAGAAGTACAACCAAATTTAACAATCCTAGGTTAAAATATACAATTAGATTGAAAATGGCTTTTCAGGATTGCTTCCAGTCGGAATCCAGATTGTACCACTTAAAAAAGTTGGTTACACTTATCAAAAGTAATCTTTTGTGGGTGCAGGAAAGTATGATGTGGTCTCACGCCGAATTGCATAACTTAATATTTGGGTCTAAGGGCTTTTAAAAAATGACCGTGTATTTGTCCTATGTTTCTCCACATCCATCATTGGCCGAATGTTTAGCTGAACAGCCTATGTTTCAAAGGGATTCCCGATGAGCAAACACTGATCCCTGCTAATTTGGTCCAGAGCAAATTAGATAAATGGTGCAATGTGTCATGATGTCGGGATGTGTCAATCTTGTAAGTCCCAACCTTAATAATTGTTAATTTGGGAATTATTTGAACTTAACCATTTTGGTTATGAAGGACCAAAATAATTAACTAAGTGTCAGATCTTGCTCATTCTTATTCAGTGTAAGTGTATCCATATACTCCACTCCAAGTTCCATCACAGATAGGTAACTGGCTGAAATAGCGATATATTCAAGGATGCTCTCAATACCTCCTTGAAAAAAATCCAACATTTTCAAGGTGTCCTGGAAATCCTCAACCCATTAGCACTCAGAGTAAGGAAAGGGGATTTGGCATGGCAATGAGAACCTTTAGCCCATACCTTGAATAAAAAGCATACAAGATCATGGAGGGCATGGATAAAGTGAATGCTTATGGGACTAGTCAAGAATGGGCATGGACTAGATGGGCTGAGGGGCCTGTTTCTGCACCGTATAGTTCCATGACTATGAAAATCCCAGCATAAACAGCAAAAAGAGTGCACTACTTCCCATATCATCCACCTGTTCAACTCGATGAGTACTTCTTGTTATCCATCTTGGGTCTCACATTGGCTTCACCAGTTACCTCAGATCCCGCAGTCAGCTGACATCCAAAGGAACTGCTTAAGTGGTAAGAAAGCAAATCACGAAGATAGGACTGAAGAAGGGTCTTGACCCGAAACGTCACCCATTCCTTCTTTCCAGAGGTACTGCCTGTCTCGTTGAGTTACTCCAGCATTTTGTGTCCAAAAAAGCAAATCATCCTTGATCTTGAGGGGCTGCCTAACACTAACAGTAGCAACACGAGCAGCGGGGGTTGAATTAAGTTCTGTTATGATTACTTTCTAGCATGCAATCTCTTGGCTCTCATGAAAAATGGGTGCTTGGCTGAGGTTGATGGGGATTCAGAAGGGCTTTTTTTTCAGTGTGCCACACTCACTAATGTTGTGGGCATCCCTAACACTTGCCGAAGACAAAATAATATCAACAGGCTGGAAAAAGACTGCTGTTAACAGGGTTGGGGTGACTTAGTACGGGAGACAAGTGTAGGAGAGGTGTACTGACTGTGTGGGCAGACACTTTGGCAGTGATTGCCCACCAGTCTCAAAAGCCGCTGTGTCTCCCTGTCCCTAGGATGGCAGGGGGCGATCAAACAGGACAATACCCCCCTCCCCCTCCAAGCCACCACGAAGGGCAACGATCCAAGGCTTTAGCGTCAGAAACAGCGGGCAGGCGACAATCACCCGCCATAACGCAAGAGAGATCATGCACTATTGTAGGTCTCCTTTGCACGTCGGTGTTTCTGTCTTTCTCCATCTCATTGTTGGCCCTGTCTGTCACCACCCCCACCTCCACCCCTCTGCTTCCCGGCCATGTGTGTGACCCCTTCCCTCCCCAGCTCCCCTCCCATTGCACCGGGCGCGGGGGCTTCGCACTGTCTTCACGTCGGCGTCAGTGCCAGTTGCCCTGGGGCAGGTACACGGGGGCTCTCTCCCAGCGTGGCCCTGGACCGGGGGGGGGGGGGGGGGGGGATGGGACACGCCGGCTCAGCCACACCATGGGCTGCCGCCAACCAAGCCACCCGTCCATGTCCACACGCTCGGTAGAACAGGAGCTGAGACTGGGAACTGTACCGCCCTTGCAACTGCAAACAACCCCACTCTCCTGCTCACCTAACCTGCCCATCCCTTCTCTCTGGGTATTGAAGGCGCTTCTGGTCTGTAGTGTGCAATAGACACCAAAATAAACTGCATCTTTAGAAAGGAAAAATACAAAATATGTCAATCCCACTGGATAGGCCTTAGTCATGGTGCTGTACAACACGGAAACGGGTCCTTCGGCTCAGCTTGGCCGTGCCGTCCAAGTTGGCGTCTTGGGGTAGTCCTATTTCCCTGCATGTGGCCCATAGCCCTTTAAACCCTTCCCATCCATTTATCTGTCGTTAATATCCTCAAGAAAATTCCTGCTTCAGTTTCCTGGGTCCAACTCAGAGAGAAGTCTCCCCCCTTTCCAGGGTTAATCGCTCCACTGTTTATAATGCTCTCTGCATCATGAAGTCCTCGACAGTGAACCTCATGGGCAATCATTACCAAAGTGTCTGCCCACACAGTCAGTACACTTGTCTCCTGTACTGTCACCCCAACCCCCCCCCCCCCCCCCCCCCAGTCATCTCTAGTCTATTTACAATCTGTTTGTGGCCATGAGTAACATTCAGCTGAAGGGAAGGAATGGATGACGTTTCGGGTCGAGACCCTTCTTCAGATGATGAGGGTCTGAAAGACAGCAGCTGATGAGCCTGCAATTTATAATGATGTTGTTTTAAAATCAGGGATCTGTTAAGCAGGAAAGGCAGAAAGGTACGGAAAAAGTCTGACTATCAAATGTAAAGACAGCGCGATGCAGTACAACCCAACAGACATTTGCTTGGATTTTCTGGCAAGTTGTTCCATCTTAAAATGGCACAATTCTCAGGTGACTGGGATGCTAGCATTCACTGAAAAATCAATTCCTTCTTTGAAAAAGCACTATTGATAAGGGAAAAATCAGGTAGGAGTCTCTGGATTACAGTCCCCTGCGATAGATTTCCCAACCAACAATGAAATAAACCAAAATGCTTGGGTAACAGCGGGTCAGGCAGCATCTCTGGATATCAGGAATCGGTAACATTTCGGGTCGAGACACTTCTTCACTGAACAAGGGTCTCAACCCGAAATGTCACCCATTCCTTCTCTACAGAGATGATGCTTGACCAGCTGAGTCACCCCAGCATTTTGTGTCTATCTTCGGTGTCTATCTTAGTAACTTCTTTCCTGCACATAGTAATAAACCATATCTGACTTAGGATAAAGGATCAGCCATTGACCAGCATATAGTCTATGACCTCTTCAACCTTTCGCACTACTTTCGTCAGCAAATCAATCAATGCTGCACTTTCCAAGGCTACAGGAAGATAAATCTGTCTGCTGTCCAACCCGGCTCATAATTGCCGAAGCAACTCATTCATGTTATTGGCACCTCTCCACAGCAAGATTTTAATGAACAATTCTTACATTTTTGCAAGGTTATGTTTTGATTTAACATTAATTTTGACAAATGCAGTTTTGTCAATCATTAAGGTGGGGCTATATAGGGAAATAGCACACAAAGCATCAGTATCAAATACCCTTCAATTCAATGTAGCAGTGCTACGATTTAGGCTGAATTACACCATTGCTGATCAACCCACCAGAACATCCCTCTTCCTATACCTCAGTATATTATTTATGCCTATTGCTCATATCTTCATGGCAGCTCAGAATGGTTTCTAGAAAGACAGAATTTTGCTTCAACCCAAAACCAGGAACTGCATTTCAAATAGATGAACCTATTTTACTTAAAACTGTGGTAGCGAGCAACAAAATAGTGTGCTGTGCCATCACCATGGAGATCCTTAACCACAGGTTAAGTGATGTGGATAAGATCAGAACCTATAATTTTAGGAGAACTATGAACGCTGGACTAACATGTGGTTATGAGTCATTCACAGAGATAGCAATATGGTTAAAAGCAAGCCTTGTGGCCCAATTAGCTGCAGGGACCAGGTTGGTGGTATTAATACTATTTTTGTTTCCCTATTATTTTGCTCCAGCTCCGGTTTTCTCCTTTTCTGCCCTTTTATTCATTCCTCATCTACAAATTTCACCAGGCCTAGTCAAAAAGGTTTTTTGATAAAATCTCACATGGCAGACTACGGATTTAACTACGATCTCGGTACATCCCTGGAACAAGGATATGGCGGACCAATTGAATAACTACTTTGGTTCCGTCTTCACTAAGGAAGACATAAATAATCTGCCGGAAATAGCAGGGGACCGCGGGTCAAAGGAGTTGGAGGAATTGAGTGAAATCCAGGTTAGCCGGGAAGTGGTGTTGGGTAAATTGAATGGATTAAAGGCCGATAAATCCCCAGGGCCAGATAGGCTGCATCCCAGAGTACTTAAGGAAGTAGCTCCAGAAATAGTGGATGCATTAGTAATAATCTTTCAAAACTCTTTAGATTCTGGAGTAGTTCCTGAGGATTGGCGGGTAGCAAACGTAACCCCACTTTTTAAGAAGGGAGGGAGAGAGAAAACGGGAAATTACAGACCAGTTAGTCTAACATCGGTAGTGGGGAAAATGCTAAAGTCAGTTATTAAAGATGGGATAGCAGCACATTTGGAAAGTGGTGAAATCATTGGACAAAGTCAGCATGGATTTACAAAAGGTAAATCATGTCTGTCGAATCTTATAGAATTTTTCGAGGATGTAACTAGCAGCGTGGATAGGGGAGAACCAGTGGATGTGGTGTATCTGGACTTCCAGAAGGCTTTCGACAAGGTCCCACATACGAGATTAGTATACAAACTTAAAGCACACGGCATTGGGGGTTCAGTATTGATGTGGATAGAGAACTGGCTGGCAAACAGGAAGCAAAGAGTAGGAGTAAACGGGTCCTTTTCACAATGGCAGGCAGTGACTAGTGGGGTACCGCAAGGCTCAGTGCTGGGACCCCAGCTATTTACAATATATATTAATGATCTGGATGAGGGAATTGAAGGCAATATCTCCAAGTTTGCAGATGACACTAAGCTGGGGGGCAGTGTTAGCTGTGAGGAGGATGCTAGGAGACTGCAAGGTGACTTGGATAGGCTGGGTGAGTGGGCAAATGTTTGGCAGATGCAGTATAATGTGGATAAATGTGAGGTTATCCATTTTGGTGGCAAAAACAGGAAAGCAGAGTATTATCTAAATGGTGGCCGACTAGGAAAAGGGGAGATGCAGCGAGACCTGGGTGTCATGGTACACCAGTCATTGAAAGTAGGCATGCAGGTGCAGCAGGCAGTGAAGAAAGCGAATGGTATGTTAGCTTTCATAGCAAAAGGATTTGAGTATAGGAGCAGGGAGGTTCTACTGCAGTTGTACAGGGTCTTGGTGAGACCACACCTGGAGTATTGCGTACAGTTTTGGTCTCCAAATCTGAGGAAGGACATTATTGCCATAGAGGGAGTGCAGAGAAGGTTCACCAGACTGATTCCTGGGATGTCAGGACTGTCTTATGAAGAAAGACTGGATAGACTTGGTTTATACTCTCTAGAATTTAGGAGATTGAGAGGGGATCTTATAGAAACTTACAAAATTCTTAAGGGGTTGGACAAGCTAGATGCAGGAAGATTGCTCCCGATGTTGGGGAAGTCCAGGACAAGGGGTCACAGCTTAAGGATAAAGGGGAAATCCTTTAAAACCGAGATGAGAAGAACTTTTTTCACACAGAGAGTGGTGAATCT